>NC_056006.1:72555501-72857437 GCF_018446385.1 Zingiber officinale
ACGGCCTCCGCCTCGAGGGTTTTAAGCCCTCGATCGTCTTAACGCCGAGCTCGACGATCTTCCGCCGGATGATTTATAGGCCCGGCTCTGTTGGTGCAACCTTAGGTCAAGGTTGACTGGTTGACCCGACGAGGTGACTTGACTCGAGTTATATTTTGATGTTTGACTTGAAGATTGTCGGTGCAACCTTAGGTCAAGGTTGACCTAGTTGAGTTGCATGTCGATGTTTGACGAGAAGAGAGTTGTATTCTTGATGTTTGACAAGAATAGGTGTTTGGGAGATTGTGGTGCAATCTTAGGTCAAGGTTGACTGGTTGACCTGATTCGCAAAAGTCCAAGTATGGAGACTTGGGAAAAGTCAAAACGGAGACTTGGCAGGGGAAAAGTCAGGTAGCTTCACGCGGAAAGTCGGTGAGTGAAGCACGGTGGGAAAGTCCTAACGGGATGTTAGGCGGTTGTCTGGTGAGTGAAGCCGGTGAGAAAGTCCTAAGCGGGATGTTAGGCGTGGAAGTCCGGTGAGTGAAGTCGGGCAAGGAAAATCCAGATGGATCGGGATGATCGGACACGGTGTTGGAAAGTCCAAGTAGGTCAAGGAGTGATCGGATACTTGGCACGAAGAGGAAAATCCGGATGGATCGGGGATGATCGGACATCGGTGTGAAAAGTCTAAGTGGGTCAAAGGATGACCGGACACTTAGCGGGGAGTGCTAGCGGTCAAGGGAGGACCGGATGCTGGGCATGATGTACCAACAGTCAAGGTTGACCGGATGTTGGTGTGGAAGCCTTAGGTTTAGGGTGAGAAGTTTGGATCGGGCCGCAGATCGATCCAATGATACATGGGTCATCGATCGGTCGGTGACCGATCGTGACAATCGATATGCTTCGATGGAGTTGCTATCGACCGAGATCGATCAGCGGCGCGACAGACTGGCAAACTAGAAGAGAAGAGAGCCCGAGTGTCGGACCGATCAGGAGTTCCTCGAACGGTCTGCGGTCCGATCGGATGTTCGATCGGTCCATGGACCGATCGGCGGGTTGTATCAGTGGTTGGCGATCACTCGATCATTTGCTCGATCGGTCCACGGGCCGATCAGGTTCGGGACGCAGCGGCTAGGTTTCTTCGCTATTTCTTCTTCGGTATAGGACGAGGGCATCTTCGTGCAATCTCTCTTTCTTTTCTCTTGCTAGAACTTCTCTTTGCTCTAAGCTTCCTTACGCGAGCTTTGATTGAGCTGTCCTCTCGAAGCTTCAGCGTGAGCTTCCACGATCGTCGCGCAACTGTGCGTTTGGGTTGTGAAGTTTCGCTTCACCTCCAGATGACAAGAAAGCAAGCAATTGGTAGAGTGTTATTGTATTTCATATTGTATTGCTTTTCTTCTGTTCTTGTACTCTTTGTTTGCTGTTGCAAACGTTTGTGCGAGTTTCTCCACCCACAAGGAGTATATTGTATTAGCCGGTTCTCCAGGGACTCATCCACCGACGGATTGATCGGCTTCGTCCACCTTACGGACACGCCGAGGAGTAGGAGCCCTAATCTCCGAACCTCGTTACATCCTTGTGTTAAGGTTTGGTTTTCTTCTCTGTCGTTTCTTTGTATTTTCCGCTGCGCTAACACTTTGTAGAAAGAAACAGCGATTTGTCGCTATTCACCCCCTCTCTGGGAAGATCGAACGATCCTAACGGCTGTCTCTCGATATTTAACGTCGGCTCGACCCTTTCGGAGGGTTTATAGACGCTCTCGATATTTAACGTCCGGAGCTCTCGGCCTCCGCTTGAGAGGTTTATAGACGGCTCGCTCTCTCGATTTTAACGCCGGAGCTCGGACGGTCTCCTTCGGATGATTTATAGACTCGGCTCTCGATATTTAACGTCGGAGCTCGGCGGTCTTCCTCGGATGATTTATAGGCGGCTCATCTCTAAATATTTCGTCGAACCGGAGTCCCCGGATGATAGCGGCTCGTCTCTCGGATGATTTATCGTCTCTCCTCTCTCGATATTTAACCTTCGAGCGACGGCCGCCTCGGATTTATACGCGCTCGTCTCTCGAGATTGCGGACCGTCTTCGGTCTCGATGATTTATAAGGCCTCGTTTGCGTTCCGGAGCTCGGCGGATTTATCCGGTTCGTCTCTCGATATTTAACGCGGCTCGCTCGGCGGTCTTCCTTTCGGATGATTTATAGACGCCGGCTGCTCTCGATATTTAACGCGAGCTCGACGGTCTTCCGCCGGATGATTTATAGCGGCGGTTCGTCTCGATATTTCTGATTTCGACGTCTTCTTCGGATGATTTATAGCGCTTCGCGTACTCTTCTTCGTCATGTCTCTCGTCCGGCCTGATGACGATAAGCCTCGATATTTAACGTCGGCGCGGATCTCCTGTCGACGGCGCCCGAATTTAACGTCGGCGACCGGCCTTCCGCGGAGGGTTTATAGGCCGGCTCGTCTCTCGATTTTTAACGCCGGAGCTCGACGGTCTTCCGCCGGATGATTTATAGAGCGCCGTCTCTCGATATTTAACGCTCGAGCTCGACGGTCTTCGCCTTTCGGATGATTTATAGGACGGCTGGCTCGATATTTAACGTCTCGGCGGCCTTCGCTCGGATGATTTATACGTCGGCTCTCTCGATATTTAACCGGAGCTCGACGGTCTTCGCTGATTTATGCCACTCCCTCGATATTTAACGTCGGCTGAGCTCGCCGGCTCGCGCTCGATTTATAGGCGCGCCTGCTCTCGCTCGGATGGATTCGGCGGTCGTCTCGATTTATAGACGCCCCCGGCTCGTCTCCTCGATGATTTATAGGAGCCTCGGCCTGCTTCGCTTCTGCGGCTCGACGCCTCGTTTGATAGACGCGCTGCCTCTCCGGGATTAACGCCTCGATATTTATCGGAGCGGCCTTCCGCCGGATGATTTATAGATGATTCGACGGCCTTCCGCCGGATGATTTATAACGCCGCCTCTGCCGCTCGTCTCGATATTTAAGCCGATATTTAACGCCGGACGGCTCCCGGATGGTTTATAGACCGGCCGGCCGTCCTCGACGATATTTAGCGTCGATATTTCATGCAGCCGAGCTCGACGCTCGCCTTCATTTAAGGCGCCCCTCGATATTTAACGCCGGATACGGCCTTCCGCTCGGAGGGTTTATACGGCCTCTGCCCTCGATATTTACCTGAGGGCTCGTCTTCCCTCGGGATGATTTAGCTATCTCGATATTTAACGTCGGGCTCGGCGGCATTCAATTCACGGCTAATCTACACCGCCCGACCATAACCCTTAGCCATCCTTTGAATTAATTTTGCTTCATTAATTTTGCTTCCTGCATTACAAGTATATAGGCGACCCATATACACAAAATGAATTACATTTGTGCACCTTTCATCCATTTCGATAAAGTGGAGATGATTTGCACTCCACGGTTGATCCTTGCCCTGACTCATCCTCCAAGTAATATCGATGAGCTTTCCAATAACTTTGAAGGGCCGCTACGGTGTCTCACGGTTGCCGTCACGTCGATCGGATTGACTTTCTTCCGACAGATCGCCGACTTGGAATGCTCTGGGGATTACACACCGGTTGTAACTTTGTTTCATCCGTTCTTGGCATACATGCATGCCATCAGTAGGACGGACGCCTTGGCTCTTTCTTCTTCGGATCCAGCTCCATGTTCCTCCGCAGATTGTCCTCATCGTAATGTTGGATCCTAGCGGATTCAATGCCGACTGACCGGGATGACATAGCTCACACCAAATGGAATGGCGTGACACCCGTTCCTTTGGCGTAGTTCGGATGGCCCATAAGACGTCCGGCACTTCATCCGGCCAACTTCCTCCCAAATGGTCGCGGCGTGTAGAATCTGAGAATTTCGATCGGCCATTACCTTGAGGCCGTTGCTTTGGGATAAGCCACGGATGTGAAGTGTTGCTCGATGCCCTTTTGCACCAATCCTCTAGCATCTTCCGTGAATTGTCGCCCATTATCCGAGACCAATCGGCGAGGGATGCCGAACCGAGATGATGTGTTGCGGATAAATTTTTGACCATCATTCGGTGATCTTGGCTGGTGGCTCGGCCTCCACCCACTTGGAAAAATAATCCACCGCCACTAGCAAAAATTTCCGCTGCCGGTCGCCATCGGAAATGGACCGACAATATCCATTCCCCATTGATCGAACGGACATGAGATGCCTTCATTTCCTCTGCCGGCCGGTGGGAGAAGTTGTGATACTTCGGCATGAAAGCACGTGAGATATCGCGCGGCATCTCGCTTGTAAACTTGGCCAAAAGTACCCCAAGAGGATCTTCTTGCGATCGTCCTTGCGGATGTCCTCCTTACGATCCTTGATGTACCTCTTGGAGGATGTAGCCGAGTCTTCCGAGCTCACGCATTTCAACAGCGGCGTGAGAAAGCCTTCTTGTAAAAGCTGATCGCCGATGAGTGTGAACCCGACCACTCTCCTTCTTAGGCGAGCTTCCTCCGGACGGCGCGTGGTCCCGGCGGAGGAACTCTATGATGGGTGTCCGATCGCTTGGAAATGTGAGACCTTCCATCCCGACGACGCCGTGCTTTCAATTGATTGTTGAATGAGCGATGCAAGTATTGAGCTCGAACTTGGCTAACTACTCATCGGTGCTTGATTTTCCGCTCGGTATCTTCGACAATAACTTTAAAGTTAGCTTTGAGCTTCTCAAGGCTTCAGGGAGCTTGAGCGAGCACTATTGATTTCAAGGTACCGTACGAGAGGAGCAGCGCTGCGAATCCGAATGAAGAGTTACCCGACCGGCTCCCACATGCCGCCTGCAAGCTAGCTATGAGGGCCTCATACTCTACTTCATTGTTGGTAGCTTTATAATCCATGACGGATAAGTGCATCTTCTCTTCTTGGGGAGAGTAACAATATTCCAATCCGCTCTCGGCGAGTGGACGACCCATCCACATATTCTCCACATAACCGCTCAGGCCCTCGATCGCCAAGAAATCGCCAAGGATTGCGCTTTGATAGCGGCGGGTATCAAATTCACTCAACTCTCGCCATCCATTTGATGAGCCGGATGCCTCTGGATTTAGTAGAACACGCGCGCGGTTTTGACAATGATCTGTGCCGGGAAGTATGTGAAGGCCGACGGCGTGAGGACCAGAGCGAAGCCGCCTTCTCAAGCCCAAGGTAGCGAGATTCAAGTGTCTTTTAAAATGTGACTAAGGAAATACACAGGCTCTTCTCCGCTCGACCTCACTAAAGTCGAGTCGATTGCATGCTCTCTCGAAGACAAGTACATATGAAGTGGCTCACCGCGTCGTGCTTGGCTAATACAGGGAGTTCAGATACGCCTTCAAATCTTTGAGCAAGCCGCCCGATTCTTCGTCCCAATGAAATTTTGTAGCTTTGTAAGATCTTGAAAAAGGAAGGCTCCGGTCGGTTTTGAGATGAACCTGGATAGAGCGGTTATCCAACCTCAAATCTCGCACTTCCTTGTATTTCTTTGGGGCGATGTCTTGTAGGCTTTCACCTTTGGATTTGCTTGATTCCCGCTGGTCACTATATACCCAGAAGCGTCCTCCTTTCGCTCAGCAGCACTTCGGGATTTAACTTGACTCCATATTTGCGTAGCGTCCGGAAGGTTTCCTCCATGTCCTTGAAGAGATCTGCCGATCGGAATGACTTGATGAGAATGTCGTCCACATAAACTTCTAGGTTTCACTCGATCTGCTCTCGAATACTTTATTCATTAGCGCGATAGGTGGCTCCGATTCTTCAATCTACGGCATCACATTATAACAATAAGTATGTGTCGTCACGAGTCGACCTTTCCCGATCTTCACCCAGGGTGATAGCCTTGGTAGGCGTCTAGCATAAAATTAATTGGATTACCAGAGTCCACCGGTTGGTCTATCAGCGAGGATAAAAATCTTTCGCAAGCTTTGTTGAGATCCCAAAATCTATGCACACTCTCCATTTGTTGCCGGTTGGAGACTAATACTCGTTAGCGTGACACGGGAACCTGAACCTCAGATATGGCGGCCTGTGCTTGTCCACCTCCCGGATGATGTTACGCCTCGTGAAATCTCTTTTCTCTTTACCGAGCGTCCGTCGGACATGTAACCCTCGTCGCGCTATGCTCGCGAAATTGGCAGCTCATGTCGGCCAGACAAAGACATCGTGATTTCTTGGAGGCATTGGATGACTCTTCTTTGTTCCTCCTCCGGATCGGACGCACTAAAGGTTGTGGCCTCCGGTCGGGATGGGTGAATCTTCACCTCCTCTTGTTCTTCATAAATTAAAGAAGGTGGCTTTTCTGATAGCGTTTACCTCGATCCGGGCGCCTTCCGAGCGGAATTGGCTTCGCTTCCGGACCATCTCAATGTAACATCACCGAGCCGCTAGATCTCCTCGTACTTCTCCCACTTTGTCCTCCACGGGAACTTGATCTTCGATGGAAGGTTGGGACGACCTCTGAATTGGCGAGAGCCGGGTCGTCCCAAAATAACGTTGTGGGACGAGGGAGAATCGACCACTAAGTTTGTTGTCTGGTCCTCTGGCGGCTCTTCTCCCGTGAGGTAGCCACCGGATCTCCGGTCAACAGTCAAGTTCACAGTGAACCCATAGAGCGGAGTTGTCATGGGTAATGATCGGCTCGATCAATTTGCAACTGATCGATGCCTTTTTAAAGACGATGTTGACCGATCTTCCTGTATCTACAAAAACGCGGTGGATAGTATAATTCGCTATTACCGCTTTGATGAGAGAGCGTCGGTCAGGCGCCTAACTCCTTCCAAGTCCCCCCGCAGCCGATTTCCGTTACCTGCCCGCTTGGTTGCATCCAACGGCATGGATTTGGAGCTCGCCGGACGCTCACCTTTCTAGCTCATGGAGTCTCCTCCCGGTCCCGCCCGACAATAACGCTGATTCGCCTCGGAGGTATTGCTTTTATTTTCCTCTTCCGAGCGGACGGTCGAGACCGCTCTCACTGCGATGCTCCCGCCTTGGAGGTATCGATCGGGAGTTTGTCATTATCGCTCGCCTATCGCGTCCGATCGGCCTCTTGAATTCTCTGTCGCCTATCGCCTGAGGGAGACCGTCGTCCGGCATTCCGGGGCACAGGATGAGCCACGAAGGGAAGACTTCGACAATCCCTTGTGTTGTGCGTATCCGTCCGGTGGAAGGAGCAGACCATCGGGGTCCATTTCTTCTTTGGCTTGGGCTGGGCGGCGGCTACCTCTTGCACATTGGACCTGGCATGGGGGGATAGGATTGCTTCGAACCTTGGTCCTCTGGGCGGCTGATGTGTGGCGTGTGGTTTCCGCTCGGCCGGAGGAGCCCTCTCGGTTGAAGTTCCTTTTTTCCTAGCCGCTTGTGCCTCTTCCACGTTGATGTATTCGTTCACCCGGTGTAGCATATGATCATAGTCTCGGGGCGGCTTTCGGATGAGCGATCGGAAGAAATCCCCATCCACCAGGCCTTGTGTGAAGGCATTCATCATGGTTTCCGAGGTGGCCGTTGGAATGTCCATCGCCACTTGGTTGAACCGCTGGATGTAAGCTCGAAGCGATTCCCGGGCTTCTTGCTTGATGGCGAATAGGCTCACGCTCATTTTTTGATAGCGCCGACTGCTTGCAAAATGATGGAGGAAAGCTGTTCGGAAGTCCTTGAAGCTTGTGATGGATCCGTCCGGTAACCTCCGGAACCACCGTTGAGCCGATCCCGAGAGAGTGGTAAGAAAAACTCGACACTTTACTCCATCTGTGTACTGATGGAGGGTTGCCGTGTTATCAAACTTACCCAGATGATCATCTGGGTCGGTCGTCCCATTATACTCGCCGATCGTCGGGGGCACGTAATGCTTGGGCAGTGGGTCTCGCAAAATAGCCTCTGAAAATTGGCGATTGATCCGCTCGGGCGATGCGTCCGCTCGAGGGGCTTTCCCCTTCCTGTCATCTCATCTAGGCATTTCATCCGAAGAAGATCCCCTATCTCGGTGGACTGCCACGGCTTCAGGGGTGTGGAACAGAGCCCGATGAAAGGCGACGGTGGCAGGTGGTGCCTCCGCTCGGCCGCCAAACGCTGAAGTTGCTCTTTCTGCTCGGGCTCAGCTCTCGCTGTTATTGTCGATCGAGCTTCCATTATCTCGATCAGGCGAGCGTGTTCCTCGATCGCCAGTGTTATGCGTTTGCCCATTGTTTCTGCTCCCCATGGCGTTCTCCACCGGCGCCAAATTGATCCTGTCCGAATCGTCGAACCAAAGGACGCTGGGCACGTGGCGCTCTCCTAGTCGATGACGCGGGCCTCCAAAGCTCCGGTGATCCTGCACAAAAGTCGGGCCGGGAAGGGGTTCCCGGCGGCGACCCTCCGACGCTCAAGTCAGGTAGGCGGACAGAAAAAAGGTGGCTCCGAAATGCGTAGAATGCGTACCTCCGGCATCAAGGGAGGACCTTTATATAGGGCAGCGAAGAAGTGAGTGTACACTTATCGAGGTGTACACGTGTCCATGGCCCATACCCTAGTAAGGACTTGTCAGTGAGCTTACCTGACCCATACTGCTACAGTCCGAGCATGTCCTCGATGGGACAGCGGAATCCCCTGTCACAAGATTTGGAGCCTGGCCCACACGTGAAACATACCTGCTGTCAGAAAAAGACGTTCCTTGTCCTTTTCCCCTTTGCTCCAAATCTGGATTCCGGGCGGACAACTCCCTCAACATCCGGCCGGACATATGCGATGGTTTACTTAGGGAGGTCCTCCCTCACGTGCTTTATGGGGACTATTAGCAGTGTTACCTTATGGCTTTGGCCGAGCGTGAGGTCCGCTTGGCTCACTACCTTTTCCATTGAGCGCCGGAACCCTGATTCCGACAGGGCGCCTTCGACCATCAACCGAATATCGTCCGATCGACAAGCCGATCGGACCCCACCCCTCTCCGGGCGTACGAATCCATCAGCCGGTCGGTCAGCCGATCGGACTCGGCCCTCTCCGGACGGACAACTGCCAGTGTGGCTTCACGTGGCATTGACTCTACAAGGCGGGGTCCCCTGTTCTTACTACCGGATCATATGCAATGCTATGTACGAGACCTGATATCTATTTTACTCTGAGCATGGTTAGCAGATATCAAAGTAACCCTGGACAGGGACATTAGACTATCGTAAAGCATATATTAAAGTACCTGAGAAGGATTAGAGATTATATGCTGGTTTATCAGGCAGATGATTTGTTCCCTGTGGGTTACACGGATTCGGATTTCTAATCAAATAGGGACAATAGTAAGTCGACCTCGGGGTATGTGTTTACTTTGGGAGGTGGAACCATAACATGGAGGAGTGTTAAGCAGAAATGCGTTTCAGACTCCACCATGGAAGCTAAGTATATGGCAGCTTCTGAGGCAGTCAAAGAAGCAGTATGTCTCAGAAACTTCTTGATGGTCTTGGATGTGATTCCTGGTTTGCCCAAAATTATCACAGTTTATTGTGATAATAGTGGTGCAGTAGCAAACTCGAAGGAACCATGAGCCCATAAGGCAAGTAAACACATAGAGCGCAAGTACCACCTGATACGAGACATCGTGAAACGAGGAGAAATTGTTGTTGCCAAGATTGCATCAGAAGATAACCTGGCAAATCCTTTCACTAAGGCCCTTCCGGCGAGAGCTTTTGATCGACATGTTGAGGGGATACGAATTAGATGTATGGCAGCATTAATGGCAGTATAGTCTTTTAGTATAAGTGGGAGATTGTTAGGATGTATACTAAAAGCCTAGCCTTTTGTAAATATTTATTTTGAAATAAGAATCACATTGGTCAAATGTCTACATTTATGTTAAATGTAGTTGTCCATTTAATTTATATTGTAGATAACATGGTGTGTGGTGCCACGCAGAAGATCATGTTATCAGTTCCTTATAAATTATAAATAGTAGCTCACGACTAAGATGGAATGGGACAAACCATTGGAATGGTTGTAGTGTAATTTGGTATTAGTTTATCTTAACTATAAAATTACACTAGTATACTATGTGTGTATTGAGCAGGACCATTTGAGGCTATTTCTTTTTATACTGACTACATAAGAGAATAAAACCACTGTTATTATGGATGTGCGTACTCTTAATCCTTATATAATAACAAGCACGTATACTTAGTATTTATTTCTTTGATTTATCAATGGGTGAGATTTAGCTCGATAAATCAATAGGCCCGATAAGTTGGGAAATAATATTATTTATATGGTGTGTTGTTGATTATAGAAGGAAACTGTGTCCTAATAATCTAGGTTGATGATGTCCCCTTGAGGAGCTCATAAGGATTGTCATGTAAATCCTGCAGGTAGACCTAGTCTGGTATGACAATGAAGTTGAGTGGTACTACTCTTGGAGATAGATATTAATTAAGTGAGTTGACAGTAACTCATTTAATTAGTGGACATTCGATATCTTAAACACAGGGAGATTAATGCACTCATAATAAGAAGGAGCACATAATATAATTTGGGATTGGTGTGGTAGTTCAATAATAATTCTTTAGTGGTATGAGTTATTATTGATGAATTTGAGTTGGGTGTTCGGGGCGAACACAGGAAGTTCAAGCTCATCGGGAGATCAAAACCAATTTCTCCTCTCGGTCCCTGTTGTAGCCTCTATAAAGCCTTGTATCCACCAAGTCCACTTCTTACGCAAGTAATGGACCGGGAACATCCTTGCTTGGAGTATGGGAGTCGGCCAAGCATTAGCTTGGAGCCCAAGAGGTGGTCGGCCAAGCCATGCTTGGTGTCCAAGCATGGGGCTAGCCACACCATTAGAACTAAAGAGAGTTTTTATTTTTTGTTAAAATCTTTCCTTTTGTAGTCATTCATGAAGTGATTTAAAAGAGAAATTTTAATTTTAAAATTTCCTTTTATAGCTATCCTCATGGTTTTAAAAGAGAGTTTTAAAATTACAAAATCTTTCCTTTTATAGCTATCTACAAAAGATTAAAGAGAGATTTTATTTTGTTAAAATCTTTCATTATTTGTAGTTATCTATAATGTTTAAAAGAGAGATTTTAGTTTTTGATAAAACTTTCCTTTTTTGTAACCATGATTTAAAAAGAAAAGTTTTAATTAATCTTTCCTTTTTGTAGTTGTCTACATGTTTTAAAAGAGAGAGATTAATTTTAAAACTTTCCTTTATTGCCATGTACAATAGGAAATTTAGAAAAGAGAGATTTTAATTGTTGTTAAATTTTTTTTTTAAGGGGAGGCCACAAATAAGGAAGTTTTAATTATGTTTAAAACTTTTCTTTTTTGCCATGACCAAGGATTATAAAAGAGAAGGAGATGGTGTCTCATGAGATACACATAACTTTAAGTCTTCTCTCTTTTCCTTGGTGTGGCCGGCCCCTTCCCTTCTTCCTTTCTCTTAGGTCGGCGCCCCACCTATCTCCTCTTTTGCTTCCTTAGGGTCGGTGGTATCAAGGATTGAAAAGTCCTTGTGGCCGGTTGCTTGGAGAGGAAGAAGAAGAAGAGGAGAAGCACTTGGTGGCCGGTTGCTTGGAGGAGAAGAAGAAGAAGAAAGTTTCTTATTTTGGCATCCCTTGGTGGCTCGAAAGTCTTGGAGGAGAATAAGTGGTTCGGGTGGATTCCATCTTGGTAGATCGTTGCCCACACAACATCCAAGAGGAGGAGAGGAATACAACATAAGATCAAGAGATCTTTATCTACAAAGAAATGTATAACTAATTAATGGTTTCCGCTTCGAATTATTAGTTAGTTTTTTTTTTTATTGCATGGATTCTGAAACACCAACACGAGAGGCTAGTGATTTTATGTTTCGATTTCATACTATCGATTTTGTGTTTCGATTTTTCATTTTGATCTTGTGCTTCTATTGAGGTCTCTGTAGTTAAACCTAGGGTTACTGTAAGAAGTTAAATATCCAATTTCTTTGAAAGGTTTTGTCTAAGAAGTTGTGGATGATCTCATAACCAAGAAGGCCTAGTACCTTGCCATGTTTAATCTGGAAGCCAATCTTTGAAATAGATATTTAATCAACTTCTGTAATATGGTTTAACTTAGGAAGATCACATCGGTTAAACTTGGAGTAAAAATGTTAAGTATCATTTCTAATCCAAGTTTAACTTCTAAAGGGCAACTTGGATTAATAATGTTAAGCATCGTTTGCAATCCAAGTTTAATTTTAGTAGAACACATGGGTAGCTAGGTTAAGTTCTGTGCTTATACAAATTTTTGTACAGGAAAAACAGAACGAAATCCAGGTGTAGCAACCAACACAGCATTTGAGGATTTTTGGATATCTATGGATTATTGGTGCATTTATGAAGTTGGGTCAAAAATGTTGAATTATGTGTTGGATCGAAAAGCGCTAAGGGGGGTGAATTGTAACGACCCGGCCCTCTTGGCCCATTTGGCGACCCTCGGGTCGTCGACCGTCGGCCCTTATGTCGTCGGCCCATTTGGCGACCCTCGGGTCATGCGTCGAATCGGTGAATGTCGTTACTCTCTAGGACTTTCCACTTGCGGTGGATTTTGCCTCCCCAGATTGACTCTAAACCTCGGGCTTAAGTATTAGGTTTATGATCACAACCAAATGAGATGATCTCAGGTTGCGTGATCGTAAACTCTAATATAAGCCTGGAGGTTTAGAGTTCAATCTGGGAGAAAATCCACCGTAAAGTTCCGGAAAGTACTAAGCAACGTCGCACTCGGAACGGACTGCCAAATATCCGCCAAATACGATCGGTCGTGGTCACAATAAAGCGCCTTTTTTTTGTCGACCCGACCGCTTCATTTTGGCGACCGCCTCGTGTCGTCAATCCCACTTATATGTCCGTTTTGGCGACCTCTCGATGACGACCCTGGCCCCATTACTCACTAGGACTTTCCACCCCTGGCAGTGGATTTTTGCCTCCCCAGGATTCGAACTCTAAACCTCCAGGCTTAAGTATTAGAGTTTATGAATCCTGGTAACCAAGTGAGATCACTGTAACAACTCACCCTTCTTACTTCTACTCTCTAAGGGCGAATGTTACCTAACTACAACTCTCTATCTAGTGTCACTGACGCTATTATTCCAAGGCGACTTAAGCCTAATAGAGATGATCTCACTTGGTTACCAGGATTCATAAACTCTAATACTTAAGCCTGGAGGTTTAGAGTTCGAATCCTGGGGGAGGCAAAAATCCACTGCTAGGGGTGGAAAGTCCTAGTGAGTAACGGCACGGCCAAGGGTCGTCGGTCGACGGTCGACGACCCGAGGGTCGCCAAATGGGCCGCCAAATGGGCCAAGAGGGTCGGGTCGTTACATGAATAGTGCTCGTGGCTTTCACAGTCGATTTTGGAATCGTAAAAGTAAACGCAGCGGAAAAGTAAATGCAAACACACACAGAGGACACAGTCGAATTACTTTGTTCGGAGCCTAGCTCGACTCTTACTCGAAGGCCCGCGGTCGTTGACCGCTTTCGGTGGGCAACAACTATAGAATCGATTATTACAAGATTAATTGATATTAAGTGCAGTAAGAAGAATTATACCAACGAACAGTAAATAAGGAACTTTGGAGCTTTAAGTCGTTGGAGCAGCAGGGCCTCATTGAAGCGTACGGAGCAGCACACAAGAGCACAATTTTCTGTTCGAGATCGATGATTTGAGCTGCACCTCGAGGCCTCCTTTTATAGCTCTGCAAAGTCTGATCCAGATCCCCAAGCTTTGGGATCGAGTTTGACCTTACGCGGATCGGTCGACCGATCCCCTGTTCGGTCGACCGATCAGGCGATCTTCTCCTATCCGATCCGCCCGATCCTCACTCCGCTTCTATATGGTCAAACTTCATCCGAGGTTCGGTCGACCGATCACCATGTTCGGTCGACCGATTAGCTGTCCTGACTCTGTCAACCTGGCCTGATCCCGTCGACGCCCAACCCTAGTTCGGTCGACCGATCCCAAGGTTCGGTCGACCGATCCCCTGATCTAGCCTAGTCCAACCTCTGGAGATCTGATCTGCTGGCTTGTGGGTTCGATCGACCGATCCCAAGGTTCGGTCGACCGATCCCGGTCACTTCTAACTCTGCATAAAAATGTTAGCTACCTGCAAAACATAGTTAGAACACAATGGAATATATGAACGAATAAACTGACAGCCTTCGGACTGTCTGGGTCTGACTTCGAGTTTCCAACCGGAAACCCTAGGTCGACCCGACACCTACTGTTCCCTCTACGGGGAACGCGTCCTCACCTACTCCACTCAGGAGATTTACCTTTTGCCAGTACGATCCTCTAGATCGACTGGTCTTTTGCTCAGCGTCCGATGCTTTCAGTTTTCATGCTGGATGTCCGGTCCTTGACCCATCCAGACTTCTACCCGGTTCGCGACACCAGGATTTTAACCTAGGGTTACCGCCCCTAGGATTTTTGCCCGAAGCGCCGACCCGCCAAGACTTCCCGCATAGAGTTACCACCCCCTATGACCTAGGGTTACCACCCCCTAGGGTTTTCCCTTGCCTAACCGCAGTTAGGACTTTCCTGAAACACTCAGTCATGCACATTAGATAACAATTAAACTTAACTTTGAAACCCTTTGCCATTATCAAAACTAAGGTTCGATCGTCGGATGCTTCCCGCACCAACATTATGTTGACAAGAGGTGTCAGTCGACTGATGCAATTACCAGTCGACTGGTAACACTATTCATCGAACACAAAATGGCTCTGTGAGGTTGTTTCGATGAGGGTAGTTGACTGATACTTATGGAAGTTGACTGATACAAGTCTGAAACTGTTTTTCAGCACTGATTTTGACAGTGTCAACTTGCATGAGTGTATGAGATTCTTGGGAGATAAATACATGAATTTAGAGTCAGTTTAGATGATAAAGTTTCGACAATTGGGATATTGTTGTAAGTTTTTTAATATTAGGCAAAGGGAGAGAAGTAAGGGTTTAGTTGGAAAAACCTTAAATAGCTTTACAAGAAATCCTAGCTCAATGAGGAGCTTAGGTATAGGAGGAGCCTTGTTATAGGTTCCGATGCATGTTAAACATTTCTTGGCGCTGTAAGTCCAAGTATATAGCCTTAGCAACGTAAGTCGATTTCTTGGCGGTATAAGTCCAAGTGTGCAGCCTTGGTAATATAAATCCATTTTTTGGTGATGTAAGTCCAAGTGTATAGCCTTGGAAATATAAGTCCAAATGTGTTATTAGCATGTGTTATTGCTATTATATTTTCCCTAATTTAAATGTATTATCAAACATCAAAAAGGGGAAGATTGTTGGATGTAATCTTGAGAGTACGTGTGACCATGTGTTTTGATGCTTGGGCAAAGAATTTAAGTTAGGTTTATCCTTGTATTTGATATGTGTATTTGAGTTATGTAGATATGTAGGATACACATATGACTCAGCTTGATGATTTCAGGTCCGGTGAAGGATGGAGCATCCGAGGGCTCGTGGACAAGGAAGCAAGGACAAAGGCCGAGGGAAACGACTTCGAGGCATACGCGAAGGATGGCATTGGAACGAGCCGCGAGCTTAGATGCATCCAAGGGGCGAGAGCCAAAGGAAGTAGACTTGAAAGCAAAAGGTCAAGACTACGAGGAAGAGTCAAGTGAGTCATAAGGGTGAAGGTTCGAGTGTTGAGTGATTGTACTCGAGGTACCAATCGACTGGTACTTTCATCAGTCGACTGGTGCAGTCGAATGGGAGCGAACAGAATGTCTCTGTTCGTTCGACCAGTGTAGAGTAGTCAACTGATGCTTTTACCAATTGACTGGTATCGAATCGTTGGATTGTAACGGTTGAAATTTCATAGAGGGCAGTCGATTGACATTTTCACCAATCGACTCGTAGGTGGAGTTTTCCAATCCATGGCTTATATAACCAAGGCTTGGAAGCTTGGTTAAGGTTGACAAAATAGAGGTGGTTAACCCCTATTAGTAGTCCACCAGTGCCTTAGCTTCTCAAGAGTACTTGTGAGAGTTATGGTGAGGTTTCTCTACCCACAAGGAGCTGCGTGAGTTAGACGAAGTTTGCCAGAGAGTCATCCACCGACGAATCGAGATTGTTTACCTTACAAACAGCCGTGGAATAGGAGTTTTCTCTCCAAATCACATTAAATTGATGTGTTAGTGGTTTGGTGTTTGATGTCGTCATTTATTGCAACTGTCACTCCTATACATCAAATTAATTCATTTCTAATCTACCGAACCCCTTAACCTACACTAAGGTAGTATAGTAGAAGACTAGATCATCTCTCACGTGAAACCAGTGATAAAACGTTTGTTTTTAGACAGAATCAAAACAAGGGGTTATTTTGGGGTTTTCTAAACTTAATGCAAATAATGAAATCCTAACTAACCAATATAAATGAACTCACAACGTAGTGTTACTCTACGCTATAAGGATCCCTTCTATAAAAAAACATGCGCAAAGAAATTAACTAACTATCCTATCTAACTATCGAAGATACTTTTGCACCGCATTGTCACCCTAGGACACAAGAACATCTATCAAGAGACATAACATAAAAACATAACAAGTAAGACAAACATGCATAAAGGAAAAAATAGCAGTAAAAAAGGTGTAATTAAACTAAACAAATTTAATAGAAATTAATAAAACCTAATTATACATAAAAACTAAACTTGTACTATATTATCATCCTATGATACAAGATCAACAATCATATATAAATGGAACTAAACAATGTACGAAACTAAACAATCAAATATGCATCATAAGGAAATAACGAATAGATCAAACACAAAATTAAGCCAACAATTAAACTTAATTAAACAGAAAAATAAACTACACTATCTAAACCACTCTCCTGCTATCATACACAAGTCGACTACTCCGCCGTCACATGGAGACCGAATTTGGAACGCCGCAGCCGATGGACAGATCACAAATGACTAACCGCTGATCATGAACAACAAAGTATCCGACTGGAATCGGAATGGAATTGCCCAATGAAATGGAGGAGTCTTCTGCTTCCGCAATGCCGTCAACAGAAGAAGGGCTCCACAACACAAAGTGTTGGATCTGCTTGAGTGGGATCTGCCGGAATTGGAATGCTTCTGCCGGAATTGGTACACACTGAGATGGTGGACTCTTCTTCTTCCGCAACGCCATCAATAGAAGAACACATCCACAGCATCACAGTGATGAATTCAGAAAGATTTCCACTGGAGAAGATGAAGGAACTACCGCCACTCCTCTTCCTCTGCTCGTCCGAACCACGGGAGCTAGAGTGTCTGAAGAATGTTGGAAGGTGGAGAGACACACCGGAGAACCCCTCCGGTGAGGTGAAGACAACCGGAGATCATTGCCGCCGCCAATCCTTGAAGCCCTAACTTTTGCAATCACTCCGGCCGGGGCTCTAGGGATCAAGGGAAGAAGGGGACTCACCGGAGAGCCCCTCCAGTGAATTGAGCCTGATCGGGAGACGTCATCGTCGCTCGCAGCCGTCGGCACTCGTCGCCGTCCGTCGCCACTTGAAGAAGATCACGAGAGAAGAGGAGCTTTGGGGGCGTCGGGCGTCGGGCGTCGGGGAGAAGAAAAAAAGCAATTGACGCGCATAATGAGGAGGAGAAGGCCGAGCCCTAGCCCAGCAGACAGTGTGCCGCATTTCCTCCTTTATAATTGAAATAAACCATGAGCAACCTTCCTATTGAACTTGTTCTTGCCAACAATCGAACTAGGAGTGCTCTGATTATGACGTTATTATCCATTAACTGATGTGCCAGGTTCAAGCCTCCACCTATACATGCTCTTATCAATTTAAGTCCCTATTTTGGGCACTGTTGACTGAGGTGCCGCATTCGAACCTTATTATCAACTCTTTATCCGTCGGATACGTGGTACTGAGGCTCCCAAAAAATTCCTTCGAGGATTTCTGGGGTATGAGGCCGCGGAGTGGTGGGTCCGGTCATATTAAAAAGTTTACCCTACCTTAGTTTTTGTTGTCCCCTCGGATGAGTCTAGTGGCTAGCACATGAAGTGTTGCCACAATGAGGTATGGGGTTCGAATCTCGATAAAGTCGAGGTAAATGTCTCATTTATATAATAGTCACTATTCCAAAGGCTAGTAGCCACCCGTGATTTACCTCCTCCGTGTTGACCCTGGGACGGGTTGGCGGGGGCGTTGGGGGCGAGTGTATTCGCCTTTTGCCTGTAATTGTTCTTGTCTAATTTTCAATTAGGACTTTTCAATCAAGTATCTAGTTAACCTTGACCTACTTAACTCTTCTTCTCATCAAACTGGTTAATCCTAGACCATTGGAGAATTGCACTAATAATCTCCCCAATTGGACAATTGTAACTGGACAATTGCAACTACAATCTCCATACATTGTCAAACATCAAAACTCAAATATCAAGACTCAACCTTGAGCCAACTCAAGCTTAGTCAAATTGGTCAAACTTGACATAGGAAAATTGCACCAACAATCTTCCTCTTTTTAATATTTGACAATACGTTTGAGTTATGCTAATCCCATAGCCTTAACTTCTTCTTCATGCCAAAGCATGAATGAGGGTTTTCTTCATTCTCCCCCTTACTAAGAGGACAAACTTTCCCTTTTTGGTTAAGAAGGCTTAACTTAAACTCTATATTCTCCCCCTTTGGTACACATCAAAATTGTCCATCCCCCTAAAGAGTTATCCGTACATTATTTACAACCTTATTGTTCATAACCTCACAATAAATTCGTTGTGTCCAATACTCATCCTTAAGCATTAACTCATTATTCAATGCTCATCCTAGAGCATTCACACTCCAACAATGAAGATATCTAATCTTCCATTATTTTTCAATGCTCAATCTTAAGCATTCATCACAATGAAGGTTTCTAACCTTCCATGGTTTTGTGAAAAATAAATACATGTCTCTAAGAAGTAGCTTCCTCTCAAAATATGCTCTAAATTTCTGTCATTATACCAACAATGACTTGAAAATTCTAAACCTTTAGGAAACCTATAATTTTAGATTATGAGATTTAACATTCAACTTTGAAACTAAACATCATCATAAACTCCAACTTAGTCTTCTTTAATCAATCCTTTCTTGTTTCAACGATAAAACTAACCTTAAATGCTTATCTAAGCACTTCCTAGGGTTAGGAATGGTTAACACAACTAAACATAGCTTATTCAACTTAAATAAACTTAGTTAAGCTAAAATCAGGGTCTTAAGCACTTAAACAAAGCTCTTAATCACTTAAGATTGGTCGTAATCGATTAAAGTTGAGATTTAATCGATTCTTGAGTGTTAATCGATTACTGTAATTGATTAAGACACTTAATCGATCACAGTGATCAATTCCATGAGCCTCTGTGCTCATGGAATTACACCCTAATCAATTGTCATAATCAATTAATATGGGTAATCGACTAACCTAGTCGATTACCATTTCTGATTTCTGAAATTGATTTCAACCGAATTTTAGAAATATCCTAAAAATTTTAAAATTCATGAAAATTCTTGTAGACATTATTTAAGGCATATACTATCATGAAAAATAGTTTTCTAAGAAAATACATCTTATTTTCAAAGATTAACACAAAATTGGAAACTCTTGAAAACTTTAATGTTTCTTCTAAGTTTGTGTCTAACTTTCCGATGGTGATTACTATCAACAAATAGTTTTCACTAAGATTTTCTAAAAGTATTTTGAAATTATTTTCAAAACTAATTTCCAACCATGTTCCTTGGGCTAAGTGTACATGACTTGTACATTAGCTTTCCTAATGATTGGATAACATATAACTATGTGTTTTGATGAAACTAAAACTCAAATAGATGCACTAAATTAATATCTTGAGTCTTGTTCACCATCCTAACATCTCACTTGTATTCAAAGTATACTAAAAACACATACAAGACACTTTATGGTTTTTATGAGATGTAGATTTTGATTTTGTCCTAAACAAAGGGATCATACATATCTATCTAGGCATTGTTAAATTGATCATCCACCTAGGATGTCACTTGTTGATAAATGTCATTATCCTTAATTACTAGGAATTTAAAATAATGTATGATGATTTGTGGCATACATCAAAATGAATATTTTTCAAAAGAAAAACTCTTTTAACTACATGATGTATATGTGACATGACATGATTTTTGTATTTTTTTTTTATAACAAGAATAAATGCAAAATATGATATCGTGGCATAGGATAGACAAAAAATCATGATAATTTAACATAAATAAATATACCTAGATTATCTATCTAAGTATCTCTAAGTATTACCTAATTTGAAATTATTCCTAGATTGCTCCCTTTTCCTTCTAAGAAAATGTCAAAACCCAACTTGATATTTATTTTACCTTTTTCTTATTTATGTCAATTTAAATTAAGTCCACTTCCTTAAGCTCTAGCACATTTTACTCTTCTAAATATTAATCAATTAATGCTTCTCATTTTCAAGGAGTACAACTATCTTGAAAATGGCTCCAAGTGTCAACTTCACTAAAGTTGGGTTAACTACCCTTTCAATTAGAGTTGACACTCTCTAAACGTATCTAGGGTGTGGAGAACACACTCTTAGGAACCCAAAATCGATTGGTGATGCTTGGGTGTGCTAGGTATTCATTAGGGATAACTTTCCTTAATACCTTTCTAATGACTTTCCTAGGCTTCTTAGAAACCTTGGTCACACTAGACTCCCCTAAGTTAACTCTAGGGATAACCTCCCTTGTGACCTTCTTAGTGACTTTCTTAGGCTTCTTAGAAGTCTTAGTCGCATTGGTCTTCTCAAGGTTAACTTTAGGAATGACCTCCCTTGTAACCTTGGTTTGACCCCTATACCTAGAATTAGGGATGGCAACGGGGCGGGGCGGGGGCGGGTTTGCCATTCCCATCCCCGCCCCGTTCTCATTTTTTTGGGTTCGGGGATTCCCCGAACCCGAACCCACGGGTTCGGGGATTCTCCATCCCCGCCCCATTTCTAAATTTAATTTATATTATTATTATTATTTAATAATAATTATTAATGATAATATTAATATTAATATTAATATCAATATCAATAATATTATTATTATTAATATTTTCAAAAATTTTAATATTAATATTAACACTATTATTAATATTTTTTAAAAAAATCATATTATTATTTATTAATATTAATAATAATAATATTCGGGGCGAGTTTGGGGATGGGGATAGTATTCCCATACCCGCCCCAAACCCACCCCATCCTCGAAAAATCGGGGATCCCCATCCCCATTTCGGGTTTTCCCCGCGGGGAAAATTGTCATCCCTACCTAGAATTGGTTCCATAACTATATGGAATCCTATGGTATGACACTACATATCCTTCTTGGCTTTAGATTTGTATCTCAAACCTCTATGGTCATTGGATGACCCTTGTCTTACTAAACCTAGGTTATGCTCATTTTGCCCTTTAAGGATATTTTTCATCCTTTTTAGGGTCTTTTCCAATTTATCAAGCCTTGACTTCAAGGATTGATTTTCCATCCTTAAATCCTTAGATTTTGATTTTTCATTAGGTCCTTGAGCATTTCTATTTCTAGGCTTATATCTAAAATCCATAAAATTTTTACCTAAATTATTATTTATCTTCCTAACCTTAGGTGAGGTGATCTTAGCATGATATGTTACATATTTTTCTTTAACCCTATTATACTTCCTATTTAATGATAAATAGTGTTAAAATAATATAAATTATAACTAACATGCTTTTTTATCATTACCCAAGGGAATTAATTCAATAAATGATACCTTAGATTTTCTCTTAGGAGCTCCCCTTGACTTGAGCTTCCTCCTTTACTCTTGGCCAGATTCTTCCCCTTTGGACATTGGCTTCGATAATGTCCTCTTTGATTACAAGAAAAGTACACAATGTGCTTCTTACCTTTTCGTACCATAGGACCAACCTTCTTAGGCTTCTTCTTGCCCTTTGGTACCACTTGGTTCTTTTTCTTGGTCAATTTAGGACACTTACTCTTGTAGTATCATTTTTTCCTACACTCAAAATAAATAATATGATCTTTATTATTTACAATTAAAATTTCTATATCTTTACTTATAGGGGTGGCACTTTCTCCATTTGATTTGGATGAAGACTTCTTAATCTGACATTGATGTTCCACGCTCTCCCTCAATCCTTGAGGTGGAGGTCTCTTCATCTTCATCCTCATGCATATGAAATAAGGAGTATATTCCTTTTCCTTTGTCTTCATGCTCTCTAGAGGATGACCCTTCTTCTTCTTCTTTTGATATTGAGCATCTCTCAACTTTGGACTCCTCCTCTTCTTGATCCAATGAGTTATCCTCTTTAGATTCTTCCTGATTTTATATAGTGGAGGGATCTTCATGGATTCTTGCCAATTTGCTCCAAAGCTCCTTGGCATATTCGAATTCTCCTATCTTACTCAAGATGTTGCTAGGCAATAGATTGACTAATAGCTTGGTCACTTTATCATTGCCTCATATCTTTGGATTTGCTCCTTTTGCTCCATTTGTTTTTCTCAATAAGCTTGCCTTTGTCATTTGTTGGAGCTTCAAAGTCTTCTATTAGAGTAAACCATTACTTTATCTTCATCATGAAGAAATTTTTAATCTTTGATTTCCAAATATCAAAACTTGTTGATGTGAATAGTGGAGACATCCTTGTGTCATATCTAAGTCTATCTCAAAAATCTATCTTGAAGTTGAGCTTTTGAAATCTTTGACTTGTTGACTTTAACGCTTCAACTTCTTCTTTCTCTAGCTCGTTTCCCTTCTGATGATGAGTCCGGTGAAGAGTGGCCTCGCTCTGATACCACTTGTTGGGACACTTCGAAGCTAGAGGGGGGTGAATAGCTTCTCACGCTTTGTTGATGATGATGTGCAACGAATAAACTCAACGCAAGGCTCCCCAATGCTAACAAGATAGATTTACTTAGTATCCACCTCAAAAAAAGATGACTAATCCAAGGATCCGACTCTCACTCACACATCCACTAAGAATACACTCCTTCTCGAAAACACTCCGGAGGTAGAGAAACCTCGTACAAGACTCTCAATACAAAAAGAGAAAGAAAGAAGCAAATGCAAAGAAAATCTTATAAGATTTACACAAATGAAACCCTAGCTAGCTTCTTCTTATTGTTTGGGAACACCTCTTGACCTTGGAAGTACAACAACACTTGTCTCCAAGAAGCCTCAAGAACTGGCGAGCTCAGTGAAGAGAGTGGAGAAGAAAACCTATAAGTGATGTGTCAAAACAGTGCAATGAAATCCTTTTATCGGGTGCACAACGGCTAGTTTTCCAATCGTAATCGATTACTCCAATCAATTACGCATGTCTGATCAACTAGCCTAATCAATTAGGCATGCTTCTATTCATGCGAGAATAGCTCGTAAGCAATTAAGCTTCCCTACTTAATAGCTTACCAAACTCTTTATGCATTCGTGAAATCCAGGCTTAATCGATTGTCATAATCGATTAAGCATTCATATTTGATTAACCTAATAAATTACGAACCTCTTTGTGCACTTAGTGAAACCTATTTAATCGATTACCTTAATCGATTTAGCTTTGGTAATCGACTAACCTAGTCAATTACTAAGCCCTAACTTTCAAATCTAAGTCTAGGGATCCTTTACCCAACATCTGGTCGACAGTGAGCTGTCGGGACTCCTCATTGTCTAGCATCTGGTCAACCTTGACCCGTTGGGACTTCTTCACCAAGTGTCCAGTCAAACCTTTGACCTATTTGGACTTCCAATCACTAGGTATCCGGTCAACCTTGATCCACCTGGACTTTCACTGCTTGGCTTCACTCACTAGGACTTCCCCACTACCTAACTTCACTCACTAGGGCTTTTCACCTGGCTTCACTCACCAGGATTTTCCTTCTTCCTAACTTCACTCACTAGGACTTTCCACTTGGCTTCACACACCAGGATTTTCCTTCTGCCTAACTTCACTCACTAGGGCTTTCCAATTGCTTGGCTTTACTCACCAAGACTTTTCACACCAAGTGTCCGGTCAATACTGATCCACCTAGATTTTCTTCTTCTACCAACCTTCCCGTTGGACTTGCCCTTGCATAACTTTCAATTAGGACCTCCCAATCAAGTATCCAGTCAACCTTGACCTACTTGACTTTTCTTCTCATCAAATTGGTCAATCCTAGACCATTGGAAAATTATACCAACAATCTCCCCAATCGGATAATTGCAACTAGACAATTGCAACTGTAATCTCCATACATTTTCAAATATTAAAACTCAAACATCAAGACTCAAGTTTGAGCCAACTCAAGCTTAGTCAAACTGGTCAACTTTGACATAGGGAAATTGTACCAACAGTAGGAAGAGTACCCTAGATCGTATGGCCATGGGACTCTAGTGACAAGGGTATCCCATTTTTGGACATCTAGGGTATTTCCTTGAAAGGAGAAGCAATCCTCCACAAAGAAGTAGGAAATTGGACATAATTATTACTTCTATCTCTATATTATTGAATGTTAGTGTATTTTTGTGATATATGACCGAGGGGTCCTAGTGACAAAGGTATCCTATTACCGGACTTCACAAGAATCACTTTCATTTATTAGCATAAGATATGGATTAAGATAGCATTCTGGCTTGACCTCTGCGGGGAAGAGTCGGTAATGAATCTAACTTCTTACAAGTGCATAGGAATAGAGGATAGACAATAAGTAATCTATGATACATTGATGAATATCATAATGAAACTGAACCCCTAGAATATTTTTCAAACCAAGTTCCTCAACACTCTTTCTCTTTCTCTCTCTTTCTCAATTTCACTTCTTTTTACTTATTGTGTGACTCTTAACTATCAATAGTTTAGCTACTTCACCGTGAGTAATCGCTAGTACTTATAACTAGTTCTCGTAGAATCGATAATCTTTTATTATTTGATGACACCTATATACTTGCGGATTCACATCAACTAGACAGTGGAAGACTTGGTTGGTAACTAGGGAATGGAAGTCCTAGTGGGGCTAGGCAAGGAAAAAATTCTAAGTAGGTCAAAAATTGATCGGATACTTGGTGATCAAAAGTTTAATAGGAAGCTGGCAAGGTAAAAGTTTAAGTGGGTCACAAAATATCAGACATTTGGCACAAGATGATAAGTTTAAATGGGTCATGGATGACTAAACATTTGGCATGAGACGATAAGTCCAAGTGAGTTAAAGGTTAATCGAACACTTGGTAAAGAAGCACTGGCAGGTCAAGAACCTAATGCTAGGCAACAGGAAATTCCAATGAGTCATGGATGACTTTAGGGTTGGGCAAAGGAATTTTAAACTCAAGTTCAGAGTTTACGGTTGGGCAATCGATTAGGGTAATCGATTGGCCCAAGACAATCAATTAGGATAATCATTTGAGAAAGATTTTTACGAGAGCAGAAGGGCTTGGAATCAATTGGGGCAATTGATTCAATTTGTCACCAATCGATTAGGATAATCAATTAGCCATGATTTTTGTAATAACATGAAAAGTTGCTTGATCGAGTAGCTCAATTGATTAAGGCAATGTCAATTGATTAGGCTAATTGATTGAGACATCTAATCAATTAGGTTAATTTCCTATTTGACTAGGAGCTATTTTTTGTGAAGAACAATAGGATTTGAAATCGATTGATAAATTGAATATCCTAAGGTCAATCGATTGGGGTCTTTTACGTGAGAGCATAGAATGCTATGGAATCGATTGGGAAATTGATTAGAGGCTTATTAATCAAATTGATTGGTATGACTTACTAACTAATTAGGAATTAAAAATGATCTATTCTGCAGGTTTCAACGGTCAAATTGTGATGTAGCAATCAATTGGTAAATAAGGTTAATCGATTACTAGGTGGAAATCACTTCGAATAGAGTCATATAAAGGGGAGTTCATGATGATTCCACCAAGAGGTAATTCAAAGCGACAAGCAAGCATCCAAAGCAAAGAAGCCATTGTACAATTTTGTGCTTTCATTTTCCATTCATTTTTTATGGCGATTGTATTTTGTTCATGTGAGAATAGCTTGTACAAAACTTCTCTGTCTTCAGAAAGTTTTCAAGGAGGAATTTCATAGTAGATGAGATCGTGAGAGTTGAGCCTTTAGATTAGTCACCTCAAAGAGTAGAGACCAAGTAAAATTGAGGTGTTAGTATTACTTCAAATATTTCGCTGCCAATCAAATTCAAAGAAATGAAAGAAGTTATTCATCCTTCCCCCTCCCCCTCCCTCTAGCTCTCTACATGTTGTAACACGTAGCAGATCCTTAAGAAAACTTTGATTTTCTTCTCCTCTTGGAGACAACTCGTCGTGTACAAACTCTAGAGCCTCTTCTATCTTTCCACTATAAAACAACTCGATAAATCTGTATTGCTGTAGTCGTGCTTCGCGCGAACGTGAGTCACCGCCACCATCATCACTTCCTCATACCACTGCTTGAACTGAATCTCGTATTGTTGCTCAATAAATTAGAGTTCTCTTTCTCATCTTTGTAGAATACATCGTTGTATTTCATGTTTTGCTTATGAAAGGACATATTTTTTTTTTCTTTTTTTTCTCTAATTTATTGTTGTTGTATAAATTATAACTCCCTTTCTCATTTTGGCAGAATACATTGTTGTATTTCATGCTAATATTTTTTTTGTCACAGATTTTCTTCTACCATCATCCCAAGCCACGCTGCTCACTCGACCATCCTCCTCCCATGTACCAGATTTCTACTCTTCTAATTTTATTCTTTCTAATATGATCTTTTCCTAAATCCCCTGATGTCGTTTTTTCTTTCCTCTTTTTCTTTTTTGACATTTATTTTCAATGGCATATGTTTACTGTACACATTCAAGATACATATTATTTATAAATGATATTATTTTGATAAATGAAATACGTAAATAAGTAAATACTAAATTAGAATTTTGGCGAAAAATACTAAAAGAAAAAAGTTATAGTCTTAATAGAATAAAGATAGAATATATGAAATTTAAATTTAATAATATTAGACGTAATGAGACAATTATTGAGATAGAAGATAAAGAGTTACCTGGAACTGGAACTGAGACCTTTAAAAATTTAATATGATAATATTAGAGTTGTATTACAACAAATTCAATTTTTCATACATGTACAAAAACATGTAGAAATTGACTTTCATTTTATTTGAGAATGTATAGTAATATAATAATTATCTATCTCTTATATTTATACAGAGTATCAAATTATTAATATTTTTACTAAGTTGTTATCCAAACAATATTTTAAGAGACTTGCAACCAAACTCAACATTGAAGACCTCCTATTAAATTTGTAAAGAGTAATATAATAGAGAATCATTCAATAAAACTGAATTAAATCAAATTATTATTAAGACATAATAATTGTTAAAATTCAAAATTCTTTCCTTATTAATCGGTCTTATTGCTTGTTAACATCTATAATTTTTTTGTTTATGGATGTATTAAACCAAGAAAATGAATTATTGCTCTACTGTCCTTTGTTGCCCTATTACTTTTCCTTTTTCTAACAATCATTCTCCAGTAATCGGTTCAATTAGAACGACTCCGAAACTGTACACATCCATTCTTCTCGTTCGACTGTTCTATTCTCTTTACCCAGACTTCAGCGGCTAAGTGTTACCGAGCAAGATTGATCTTTCAAAATTTTTGCTGATGCACCGAAATCAGAAACTCTTTTAATTTGCTGATTGAACGACTCTCTGGCCTTTCAGTTTACCCTGATAAACCACGCCATTGCCTCTCATTAATTAATAGTTTTCATCTCGCGTGGACACTTTTCGAAGCTCTTCATTAAGAATACAAAATGAAGTGCACCTGAATCCATAGATTTGAGAAACATAAAATAGGTCTTTAGAGTTATAGAAAAAAATATTTTATTTTCCAAATGAGAAAGAAAAGAAAATTTTAATTTTAATCATTCAAGCAAATCAGCTTGCATGCATGAACAAAATCCTTGAGTTTATGCATCCATTTTCAATTTGTATCATAATAATTTTTAAAACAAAGCTAAAAATAATGGTCATGAGGATTCGCTCGACCACGTGAACCTATTGAAATAAGCATTTAGTCAACTAAAAATAACTTCTGATTAATTATTATTTAGATAAAAATATATTCTTGGATCCCTTGAGTTTAATTAACTTCAGAGTTAATTAGATTGCCTAGTCAACTTCTAGGTCTATTGAATTGTCCTATTGACTTTTACACGTTAACTCAATTTACTCAAAATTGCATCTTTCACTTTGTTTACCTCTTGTAAACTTATGTAAAGTTACGAGATCACACTTAGTTGCACACTATAACTCAGGACAAATAATCTCATTACATCTAACAACTCTAAAAATATGAGAGGACAAGTCTAATATTCCACTGATTAGTCATTAACCATCTTACCTGTGAACTAATTGATTTGATCCAAAACACGTGAGTCAATATGATAGATTTCATATCCAATAGGAAAATTTGTCGACGTCTCATGAAATACTACTTAATACATTGGGTTCTACTCCGATGAACTAATTAAAGTTTCATTAGTTCACAATAATACTCACGCAGAGATGGTCCCATGGAGGGCAATTTGACGTTGAGCTCGGCTTAAAATATGCTTAGATTTCATGGCATGCAGAAAGGTCTAACTCTCCTTAATTATAATTTGATAACCTTTGGCTTTTCCCAGGCGAAAGGTTTTTTTTTCTTTTCTTTTATAATGTGATTGACCTGGCACAGAAAATTAAACAGTGTGTTAATGGCTTGTGCATAGTAAGTGTGTCTTTTTGTGTTCATTCATATTAAATCCAACAGCCAGGGCTATGTTTGCTTCTGGCAAAATATATATATATTTTTTCAATTGCATATGTTTACTGTACACATTCAATATACATATTACTTATAAATGATATTATATAGGTGTGATCTCCTGTGCGTTCGCACAGTACACGACTGTGCGCGCGCAGGAGATCGCTCGATTTTTTTTTTTTTAATATTTTAAATTTAAAAAATTAATTAAAAAAATTAATATTTCCTTATATAAATTTCTAATACATTAATATATCCCCTCAACATATTACAATACTCAATAACTACTTAAATTAATTTTATTTTAATTTTTTTTTAAAACCAAACAATATAACCTAATTGAGAAATCTGAACCCTAGAGGTAAAATCTAAAAAAGAAAATAGCTTTAACACTATAACCCAAAGCCTGAACCCTAAAAATAAAATTTAAAAAAAATATTTTAATTATTTTTTAATTCATAAATTAAAAAAAATAAAAATATAAAAAGAAAAAACAGTTGATATCCTGTGCGACGCGTACAATCATGCACTGTGACGTCGCGCAGGATAACAACTTCGTGTGTGTATATATATATATATAAAACTTTTGACAAAATAAAAAAAAAAATTTATTAGTTCTTTTCTTAGACATTTTTCATTTTGATTGAAAATAACAAGCTTAAATCTCAATAACATTGGTATATAGATTCAAACTCTAGCTTGTTAGCTTTTAGTTGATCTCTAGTATTTATTTTTTGATTATTTAACCTTGACTAAGTGAAAGCTTTAGTTAGTGGTTTGACACAAATTAAGGGGGTGTTTGGTATGAGCATGGGAATGGGAATCATTGTATTATAGAATGAGAATGGGTATGAGCATGGATATCACTCTTAAAAACAATGTTTGGTTAGTTACATATTTTCTATCGGAATAAATTAATATTTCCTTTTTTACCCTTAAAGGAAAATAAGAGAAAAAAATTAGATGTGAAAGAAAGATGAATGTGAAAGAAAAATATGATGAAAGAGAATGATGAGAGAGAAAGTATGATGAGAGAGAAAATATGATGAGAAAGAATGAAGAGAGAGAAAGTGTGATGAGAGAAAATGAGAAAAGAGAGTGTGATAGAAGAGATCATGATGAGAGATAAAATATGATGTGAGAGAAATTATGATGGGAGAGGATAAAAAGATAGAAAATGTAATGAGAAAAAATAAGGGGAGAGAGAGTGTGTGATGAGAGAGATTGAGGTGAGAGAAAGTATGATGAGAGAGAAAGTGTGATGAGAAAAAAGAGAACAGTGAGTGTGATGGGAGAGATGATGAGAGAGAAAGTATGATGAGAGGGAAAGTGTGTTGAGGAAAAAAAGGAGGGAGTGTGACAAGAGAGATTGAGGAGAGAGAAAGTGTGATGAGAGCGAAAGTGTGATGAGAAAAAAAAAAGAGAAAAGAGAGTGTGATGAGAGAGATTGAGGAGAGAGAAAGTATGATGAGAGAGAAAGTATGATGAAAAAAAGAAGGAAGAGAGTGTGATGGAAGAGATTGAGGAGAGAGAAAGTATGATGAGAGAGAAAGTGTAATGAGAAAAAAGAGGAAAGAGTGTGTAATAGGAGAGTGAAAGTGTGTGATAAAATGATGAGAGAGAAAATATGATGAGAGAAAACAAGGAGAGAGAAGTTATATGAACAAAAAATAAATAAATAAATTTTGATATTTGATATTAAGGGAGAAAATTTTAGTTTTAGGTCAAGGGTATTTTTGAAATAAGAGAATATTTTGATTGATGAAAATAGGGTAATGGCTCATTGAAGGGGAGGTACATGGGAATGAGTTATTATCCAATTTCAAGGATTCATTCCCTTATTTCTATTCCTATTCCTATAATCCAAACATTAACAATAGCAATCAATGATTCTCATTCTCATTCCCCACTCTTATTCCCCTAAACCAAACGCCCCCTAAGTTTATAAATAATGAGTCATATCCTATGCAATAAAACTAATTAAGTTAAAGATTATCCAATAATGGGCTTTAAATAAGGATGGTTAGATTAACAGAAATAGCTAATTTCTACTCATCTTTTGGAAAATTGATTTAACAGGTTTGTTGGTGATCCTGTCTGAAAGCTGAATCAACGGACGTTGGGCACGTGGCGCTCTCCGAGCCGCTGATGTAGATCTCTGTCGGGTTGCACGAACTTCCGGCGAACCTGCACAGAAGTCGGGCCGGGAAGGGGTTCCCGGCGGTGACCCTCCGACGCTCAAGTCAGGCAGGCTAACAATGAAGAAATGGCTCCCAAAATTGTAGAACGCGTACCTCTGGCGAAGGATGAGGGCCTTTATATAGGGCTCTGGAGAAGCAGGGTGCACACATACCGGGGTGTACACGTGTCCTCAGCCCATACCCCAGTAAGGGCCTGTCAGTGAGCTTACCTGACCCCATACTGCCACAGTCCAAGCACGTCTTCGATGGGACAGCGGAACCCCCTGTCGTAAGATTTGGAGTATGGCCTAAACGTAGAACATGCCCGCTGTCAGAAAAAGATGTCCCTTGTCCTTTTCCCCTTGCTCCCGGCCGGGCGTCCGGCCGACCAGCCTCTGCCTTACGTCCGGCCGGACACCTATAGTGGTCTACTTGAGATATTCTTGGTAATGTGCTTTGTGGAGACTTTTAGCAGTATACTACCTCATGTCTTCGGTCAAGCGTGCCCTCCGCTCGGCCCTACGATCCTGTACCATGAGCGCCGGGGCCCAGCTTCTTGCTGGGGCGCCTTTTGCCATCAGTTAGACACCGGTCAGCCGACCGGGCGTTCGACCCACCCATCTCCGGTCGGCCACCTGGCCCTTTGACTTCCACGTGACGTTGACTCCCCAGAACGGGGGTCCCCAGTTCCCGCCGGTCATGCTTTCTAATTGGCATCCTTCCTGCGCATCTTCATCCGCTTCACCCATGCTCTTCCGTTCGGCAGGGCATACTTCCGTTCGACCCGGCATCATTTGTTCGGCGCGAACTTGGGGTAGACCTCCACGTGTCTTTGACCCTCCGCCCATGAGGGTCCCCCGTCCTTACCACCGGATCACATGCCTCCCCTTCAAGTCTAGTCGAAGGAGGCGCATAGTCCAACTGACTGGACGCCCTTAGTGCCGAGCGGCGCATCCAAGAAACCATCCTCCGCTTCTCCTCGTTAATCGCCTCTCATCCCACCTCTCTTGCGTTTTGCAAGGGATTTTTTACGAAGTATTTTGCGTGACTTTTCCGCTCGGCCGAATATGTCCTACTTTGACAAAAGAAGTTGTTTGCTTGATGTTGATGTACCTTTGGGTACTGAGCCGAGCGGAATGTCTCTCGATATTTAACGTCGGAGTTCGACGGTCTTCCGCTCGGATGATTTATAGACGCCGGCTCGTCTCTCGATATTTAACGTCGGAGCTCGACGGTCTTCCGCTCGGATGATTTATAGACGTCGGCTCGTCTCTCGATTTTTAACGTCGGAGCTCGACGGTCTTCCGCTCGGCGGGTTTATAGACGCCGACTCGTCTCTCGATATTTAACGTCGGAACTCGACGGTCTTCCACTCGGCGAATTTATAGAAACCGGCTCGTCTCTCGATATTTAACGTCGGAGCTCGACGGTCTTCCGCTCGGAGGGTTTATAGACGCCGGCTTGTCTCTCGATTTTTAACGTCGGAGCTCGACGGTCTTCCGCTTGGAGGGTTTATAGACGCCAGCTCGTCTCTCGATTTTTAATGTCGGAGCTCGACGGTCTTCCGCTCGGAGGTTTATAGACGCCGACTCGTCTCTCGATTTTTAACGTCGGAGCTCGACGGTCTCTTCCAGTGTTAGAACGCGCTGCGTCGCTCTCGATTTTTAACGCCGGAGCTCGACGGTCTTTCCGCTCACGCGGTTTTATAGACGCCTCGCTCGCTCTCGATATTTAACGCCGAGCTCGATGGTCTTCCGCTCGGCGGGTTTATAGACGCCGGCTCGTCTCTCGATATTTAACGTCGAGCTCGACGGTCTTCCGCTCGGGGGGTTTATAGACGCCCTCGCCTCTCGATATTTAACGTCGGAGCTCGGCGGTCTTCCGCTCGGTGGGTTTATAGACGCCGGCTCGTCTCGATTTTAATGTCGGAGCTCGACGGTCTTCCGCTCGGGGTTTATAGCCGCACTCGTCTCTCGATATTTAACGCGTCGAGCTCGGCGGTCTTCCCGGCGGGTTTATACGCGCCAACTCGTCTCTCGATATTTAACGCCGAGCTCGACGGTCTTCTTCAGCGGGTTTATAAACGCCGGCGGCCTCTCTCGATATTTAACGTCGGAGCTCGGCGGTCTTACGCTCGAAGGGTTTATAGGCTCGCTCTCGATATTTAACGAGCTCGGCGGTCTTCCGCTTAGGCGGGTTTATAAACGCTCGTCTCGATATTTAACGCGGAGCTCGACGGTCTTGACTCGGCGGGTTTATAGACTGGCTCGCTCTCGATATTTAACGCCGTCGGAGCTCGGCGGTCTTCCGCCTTCGGCGGGTTTATAGATCCCGCTTGTCTCTTGATATTTAACGCGCGAGCTCGACGGTCTTCTTTCGGAGGGTTTATAAACGGCTGCCGCCTCTCGATTTTTAACGTCGGAGCTCGGCGGTCTTCCTTCGGAGGGTTTATAGAGCGACTCGTCTCTCGATTTTAACGTCGGGCTCGGCGGTCTTCCCTTCCGCCGCGGGTTTATGAAGCCCTCGCCTCTCGATATTTAAAGCTCGCGGTCTTCCGCTCGGCGGGTTTATGAGGACCGCCTCTCGATATTTAACGCGTCGAACTCGACGATCTTTCGGCGGGTTTATAGACGCGGCTCGTCTCGATATTTAACGTCGGAGCTCGACGGTCTTCCGCTCGGAGGGTTTATAGACGCCGGCTCGTTTCTCGATTTTTAACGTCGGAGCTCGACGGTCTTCCGCTCGGAGGGTTTATAGACGCCGGCTTGTGTCTCGATTTTTAACGTTGGAGCTCGACGGTCTTCCGCTCGGAGGGTTTATAAACGTCGGCTCGTCTCTCGATATTTAACGTCGAAGCTCGACGGTTTTCCGCTCGGAGGGTTTATAGACGTCGGCTCGTCTCTCGATATTTAACGTCGGAGCTCGACGGTCTTCTGCTCGGCGGGTTTATAGACGTCGGCTCGTCTCTCAATATTTAACATCGGAGCTCGACGGTCTTCCGCTCGGCGGGTTTATAGACGTCGTCTCGTCTCTCGATATTTAACGTCGGAGCTCGACGATCTTCCGCTCGGAGGGTTTATAGACGCCATCTCGTCTCTCGATATTTAACGTCGGAGCTCGACGGTCTTCCGCTCGGAGGGTTTATTGACTCCGGCTCGTCTCTCGATTTTTAACGTCGGAGCTCGACGGTCTTCCGCTCGGATGATTTATAGACTCCGGCTCGTCTCTCGATTTTTAACGTTGGAGCTCGACGGTCTTCCGCTCGGAGGGTTTATAGACGCCGGCTCGTCTCTCGATATTTAACGTCGGAGCTCGACGACCTTTAAGGCTAATTTTAACACTGATATCATACGCCCTACCGAGTGGCGAGGGGTCTTCATCTTCGATGACTTGGCTCGGATAATTTTTACGCCCGGTCGATCGGCCGGGGTCTTCGACATTGAGTCGGTGGCTCGGATCTTATACATCATGGAGATAGGCCGCTCGACAGATAATGCCAATTGCGTTTAATATTTTGCTTCCTGCATTTCAAATATACAGCCAAACGGAAAATATACATCACACATTATATTGGTGAACCTTTCACCCTACCCCGGAAAGGCTGGAGATAATTTGCGCTTCATGGTTGATCCAAGTCTCAATCCATCTTCATCCGCTCGGCGGTGCTCCCCCTTGAATGCCGGTTGGATCATTGTCTTGGGGGAGACGTCCGCTCGGGGATCATTGCCTCCGCTCGGCCACCTGATGCTGACGTTGTTTGTTGCTTTAGCCGCTACCATTCTCTCGTCTCTATTGCTGCTCCACGAGCAGCTGCTCTTGCCTTGATTAGATCGTCGAGCTCCTTCATGGAGAGCATCACCGTGCGATCATCGTCAACCGCCCTCGTCCTGCCTGGCTTGGATGCAGGGGCGTGCCATGCAGCCAATTGGTCAATCCTGCCGTCTGAGCAACTCGCGTAGCGTATGGCGGCATGCGTGACCGTTGCGGATCGTGGATGTAGATCTGAGGGCACGAACTTCACCACGCTGACTGCACCGAACGAGGGGTTGATGCAGCGGCTAACAGTCAAGCGGGGCAATGAATGGCTCCCAAAATTATAGAGATTTGCTGGCGATGAGGGCCTTTTAGGGCTCTCGAGAAGCGGTGGTGCACACATATAGGTGTACACGTGTCCTCTCTGCTAGTGATCTCAAGAAGGTACGGCCCCGACTACCCTACCACAGTCCAAGCACGTCTTCGATGGGACAGCGGAACCCCCTGTCGTAAGATTTGGAGTATGGCCTAAACGTAGAACATGCCCGCTATCAGAAAAAGATGTCCTTGTCCTTTTCCCCTTGCTCCCGGCCGGGCGTCCGGCCGACCAGCCTCTGCCTTACGTCCGGCCGGACACCTATAGTGGTCTACTTGAGATAGTCTCGGTAATGTGGTTTGTGGAGACTGTTAGCAGTATGCTACCTCATGTCTTCGGCCGAGCGTGCCCTCCGCTCGGCCCTACGATCCTGTACCATGAGCGCCGAGGCCCAGCTTCCTGCTGGGGCGCCTTTTGCCATCAGTTAGACACCGGTCAGCCGACCGGGCGTTCAACCCACCCATCTCCGGCCGCCCACCTGGCCCTTTGACTTCCACGTGGCGTTGACTCCCCAGAACGGGGGTCCCCTGTTCAGCAGGGCATGCTTCCGTTCGGCCCGGCATGCTTCCGTTCGACAGGACATCCTTCCGTTCGGCCCGGCATCCTTCCGTTCAGCCCGGCATCCTTCCATTCGGCAGGGCATGCTTCCGTTCGGCCCGGCATCATTCGTTCGGCGCGAACTTGGGGTTGACCTCCACGTGTCTTTGACCCTCCGTCCATGAGGATCCTCCGTCCTTGCCATCGGATCAGTTGGTTTCTCAAACATTTGCAATGCATCACACATTTCATTAATATACAAAGCAGTAATTCAACAATGTATCATTGATGCTCGAATGTCAATCGATGCACGATCTTTTGAAAATCAAGGTTTGTTTAGCTGATCAGTTGTTAATCCAAACCTAATGACCATTTAATTATGATGACTTCTATTGACGCCAACCGTTCGGCTAGTATTGGCCTGAAATGATGATTATAGAGGAATAGTTATAACGAGCATAGGCCACATTTGTTGGTGGTCAATCACTGCATGAGTATCAACTTTATCTAGAATTGATCTAGAGAACTACGAATTCGGCCTATTGATAAAGAAGCAGAGAGGATGGGGAATAAAGGTCGGTCGATAACTCAAGAAATAACTATGAGTAAAGAGTTCGGGGAGGAGAGCTCAAAAAGACAACTCCGAGATGAGAGCTCGGGATTGGAGAGATCTAAGAGTCATCTACGAAGGAAGCTAGAGGAACAAAGTTGAGTGGAGATCTTAAGAAAACTACATGTAATATATCAATGTGCAGTAGGACCTTATAGTATCCTATAATTATTAGAATATTAATCATGATCAACCGTAACTAAATATATACAAGCATACAAACACTTAATGCCCGACAATGTATGATCTTGTTTAAAAGCTGGAGACATGGCGCACTGGACAATATTGGCCGAAAGAAGATTTAAAATCAAAGAGAAGGCTGCAAACTGAAGTGAAGATCTTCTCTGTACACACTTAAACGTAGTGGACAGAACTTCAGTACCCAAAAATCAGGAAAGGGGTCTCTGACGAAGGCCCTCTGACACTCAAGGCAGTGTAGTGGCCGAGCAGAAAAATGGAGAGATAAATAGTAGAATACGTGCGCATAAATAAGACTGCTGCAAAAGATGTACCTTGCCAACGGAGAGGATCCTTTTTATATAGCACCTCTAATAACCTCCATAATCATGAGGTGGCAGAAAATGTCGAGTATCAGAAGCTATCATGTAAGAGAATATGTACAACCTGGGAGACTTATAGTCACCGTTCAAGGAATCTTTCGTTCCCTATTTGCAATCGTTTTGTAACTTATGCTATTAATGTGGTGGTTGAAGGAATATGCTATCACACTGTGTCGACTGATAGAAAGTGTAGAATCGCCTTTGAAGAAGGTTCCATTGAATGTTCATGTAACAATAAAAGAATATTCTTTGACAAACGGTTGTTATCTCTAATAGGTTGTTATGATTCTTTGACAATGTGGTCTCCCGATGGTATCCCAGCGGGATATTTAGCCAACCGAATGTATATATAAAGACAACTAAGTATGGTAAGATGTTCGACCTTTAAGACTACTCGGATATATGTTATATAATGATGGAGTTCTAATTATGAATAGAGAATCAAGAGTCCTAGGTCTGGACGGCTATATGATCGACCAACCATACATAGGGATACTTGTTTCTAGAGAATGGAGAAATAAGCCCCGAGAGACCCGACCGGTACTTTCCACAGATCGTCCTTATAATGGGAGACTTGTCCATAAAGTGATATCTGACCTCTAGGAATCTGGTCAGATTTCTTTTGAGATTTACCTTGTATGTTTGCTCGGCGAAGATAAAGATACTGAGCCTTGTAACTCATAAGTTGTATATCTGGCCACCTATATACAGGAAGACGAGGGAGTAAACAGTGAAAGCTCATATATTTGACTGGTTGTCAGATCGACCCACTGTATACTAGATACCCAGAGCGGAAGGCTAGGGTCTTGGATCTTGTCCGGATATTATTCTCAGTCGGCCTTGTAGTCGACCAAGACTCTCTTGAACTCGAACGGATGATGATTGATTGAATATACACTGCCTTAATATAGATAGGGAGCACTAAGCCCCTTTGGTCCGACTGACCTCTAGGGCGGCCGTCCTTGTAATGAGGGCATTAGCGTGGGGCAAGGAACTAAGTTCTATTGAGAGTGACCTCTTACTATCACCTTTTCCTGACTACTATTTTTTTCTTAACTTGAATTGTCATCTCTCTTTAACTTTGACTATCCAATTATCTGGACTTTAATTGTTACGTCATGCCTTTCATTTGTAACGGCATGTATCAATCTATAAAACTGATAAAAAACGATGAAGAAGATTAAATAGTGCACCACAAAAGAACGACGACGTACTTGAAATTTGAATTAACTCGAATATTCTTCCCTCCATAATAATGGACAAAAGTAATTTTCTTTTCACAATGATGAATAATAATTTTCTTAAGAAAATGTCTTAAATAGTGGGTTTTCTATAACTATTAAATTATATATCATATAAGTACTAAATTTTAAATTTATTTAAATTATAGAATTAACTAAAAAAAGAAAACTCTGAAATTTAAACATTACCTGTGAGATGCCAAAATGTTTATAAATCCATTATCTTGTCCTATCGGTTTTGCTCACGCGTTAAGTCAACGATCGCATCGATTTCACTATCTTTTATATGATGCAGGAATCAGTGGCCACAAAGGTTGAGTCGTATCTTCATTTTCTTAGATCCATCAACGCCGGTGTCCAGTGCCCTTGCTGTCTTCCTTCAACCTTAATTACCTCCTCTTCTCATCACCATTTCTTTAACAAGCCGGCCATTAACGCGGCTGAATCTTCCACTCTTTCTCCATGTCTGGAGGGATTTGACGACGACGATCTGCGCATGGAAATACGTAAACTAATCCCTTATTCGCACACTGCGGCCTCGCGCTTTCAGAAAAATTAATGGGCGTGCTTCGGGATTTGAACTTTTATTGAGATTTAAGGTTCTTCTGTGCTCTGTTTTTAACCACAAAGCCAAGCCATCTCTTCGCCCATTCGTTAAGGTACTGTTTCTTTTTTAAACTCTTCTAAATTTCTAGCCTGCTTGCTTGCTTGCTTATGAAACTGAAAAAAAGGAAGGAGAGAGGAGACTTAATTACATCATAGACAAGCACAGCGAACAAGGCACGAGGGTGGTGGCATGTAGAACAGTTGTTAATGGCGGTGCTTCCCCCTTATTCTGCGGCTCCAAAACCGGCTTTTAGTGGTGTGCAAATGTGCGGGGTGGTGAAGTGAAGATAACGCAGCGAGGGCTCAAATCATGTGAACCTTGGCGCTCAATTTAAAATCATTTCTTAATATTTCCCATTGTTTGGTTCAGTACGTATAATTCTTAGCTATATATATAAGTCTTCCCTTGGCACAAGATCCTGTGTTCCACTGGCGTCCTCAAATCCTCTAATTCCTCGCCATTCAGTTTCCCATTTCGAGATCATAAATTTCAATCTCTTCCTCCATTCAGGTTTCTCCTTTTTTTTTTTAATGTCTGTTTTTGATATTTGATTATTTTCTTGAAATAATCAAGTTAAAGTGCTAAAATGACTGCTCGTTTCTGATCGGAGAATAATTCGGGCATTTGCTTGCCAAAATCATTAACTTGCTCGTTGATCGCCGCTGCGTCTCGGTTTCTGGTCTCCGATTAGTCCATCGTCGGAGATGGGGCTCGTCCGCGCTCCCACCATGCGGAGCGGCGATTTCCTCGAAGGCATGATCAGCGACTACGTGGCCACCAAGTCGTCGGGCGCCGGAAAGCCGCGCGCCGTCACCAAACTCGTCTCCTCCCGCTTCGTCACCACCTTGACCTGCCTTCAGTTTGGTTTCGCCATCTACGCCACCTTCCTCCTCTACTACATGAGCCCCTCCGTCGACCTCCGTACCCGCGCCGACTTCTCCTGGGCCACCCGCATCGCCCACCGATGGAAGTATTTCATCGTCAATCCCAACAACGTCGACTCCTCCGCCCTCGCGGGCCTCAACCCGGCCGACGTCTGCCAGTCCGAGCGCATCGAGTTCGAGCAGAAGAAGTCTGACGACGCCGTCATGATCAAGCTGAAGCGCGAGCTCTACGACGAGGTGCTGGCGTTCCAAAGCAAGAACGCCGGAACAGAGTCTCTGTCGGAACTGCTTCAAATGCCGTCCCAGTGGAGCCGGACCAGGATCAATTCCCCGAGGGTGACGGTGATTCTGAACCACTTCAAGCGGCGGACACTCTGCGCGCAGCTCGACTCGCTGCTAAACCAGACGGTGCCGTTCCACCACGTGTGGGTGCTCTCGTTTGGCAGCCCCAATGAGGCAGTGCTCCGGGGGATCGTGGAGAGCTACAACCATTCCAGGATCAGCTTCATCAGCTCGAGCTACGACTTCAAGTACTACGGGCGGTTCCAGATGGCGCTGCAGACGGAGTCCGACTTCGTCTACATCCTCGACGACGACATGATTCCTGGCCGGCGGATGCTGGAGATTCTGACGCATGTCGGGGGTACGGAGAAGTACAAAAACTCTGTTTTAGGGAGCATCGGCCGGATTCTTCCCTTCCGGCAGAAGGATTTCACATTCCCGAGCTATCGCAAGTTCCGCTCTAAGGAGGCCGGATTGTATCTGCCAGATCCTGCTTACGATATCACAGTTGAGAAGATTGTGCAGGTGGATTTCTTGTCGAGTTCCTGGTTTTTGTCTGCGGATCTGGTGAAGACTCTTTTCGTGGAGACGCCGTTCACTTTCATGACAGGCGAAGATTTGCACCTCAGGTAAATATTCAATCAAATCGATTCAATTGTTTATCTGATATTTTCTTTCACTTTCCTTCGAGAAGATGGCAAAAAAAGATTTCTGAAATCAATTAAAAATGCGCAGCTATCAGCTTCAGAAGTACAGGAACGCAGGTTCCTTCGTGCTGCCTGTCGATCCAAATAACAAGGAGACATGGGGTGACAGCGAGCACAGACTCGCCTACGTTTCAGAGACCACCGTCATCTTCAAGGACGTCGTCCAAGTCCGCGACGATCAATGGTGGCGCGCTCTGTCCACCGGCTACATCACTCAGTGGGCTGCCATGCACCCTCAAAAAGTAGAGGCCTTCTTCTACGCTCACACCCCGGACGAAGTCAGAGCCCTCGCTCCTCTCCTCGAGAAGTTCCGCGCCACCGTGGGAAGGAAAGCCTACATCGTCGTCTCCGGCGGAAGACACTGTTCATGCGAGGACGCCGTCTCTGTTCTCAAATGGCCCAAGAATGTATGCAAGGAAAGGAGGTTCAAGATCTTCGATTTAGAAGTTGGAGCCATTTCAGGCGTATCGAACTCGGATGTTCCAGTGATTCAGGCAGTGTATTCAAGCTTGAAGGGGCTTCTGAAGATTCACAATCCCAGCTTGCTGATTGCCGTCGATGATATCGATCAAAATATTAAAAACGCGTTAAACGTTGCGTGCGAGGGGAGTGCAAACGGCACGGTTCTTGTTCTTCTACCGAGACCGGCGGTGTCGAAGGTTTTGTGGATGGCGGATCTACGACCCACAGCATTACCGAGTAATTAATTAAGAAGCTACATCACTGATTAGTGCTTAATTTTAAGATGATTGAGCATAATTAAGCTGGATTTTGTGATTTTGGCAGACTGGAACCGGATGCGGATCACTGTGAACATCATCACCCAAAACCGTGCCACTTCCCTGCGGCGGCTGCTCCAGTCGCTGCAGGACGCGTACTACCTCGGCGACGAGGTGCGGCTCACCTTCAACATGGACAGCAAGGTGGACGAGGCGACCCTCCAGCTGGTGGGCTCCTTCAAGTGGCCGCAGGGCCCGAAGCAAATCCGGCGGCGCATCATCCAGGGCGGCCTCATCCGCGCCGTGAGCGAGAGCTGGTACCCGAGCTCCAACGACGAGTTCGGCCTCCTCCTCGAGGACGACATCGAGGTGTCCCCCTATTACTACCTGTGGATCAAGTACGCCCTCCTCGCCTACCACTACGACCCGCAGGTGTCGCTCCCGGAGCTCTCCTCCATTGCTCTATACACCCCGCGCCTCGTCGAGGTGGTGAAGGAGCGGCCTAGATGGAACGCGACGGAGTTCTTCAAACGGATCCACCCCAACACGCCGTACCTGCACCAGCTCCCCTGCAGCTGGGGCGCCGTCTTCTTCCCCAAGCACTGGCGCGAGTTCTACGCCTACATGGGCGCGAGATTCACAGAGGACGCGAAGCAGAACCCGGTGCAGATCCCCAAGTCGCGGACGAACGGATGGCAGGCCTCTTGGAAGAAGTTCCTTATCGACATGATGTACCTGCGCGGCTACGTGAGCCTCTACCCCAACTTCCCCGATCAGGCCAGCTTCTCCACCAACCACATGGAGCCTGGCGCCCACATCAGCGCCAAGGATAACATCGTCAAGCACAAGAAGATGGACTTCGAGGTGCCGCTTATGACCGACGACTTCACGCACCTGCTTCCAGCGGGGAAGATGCCGCCGGCTTCCAAGCTGCCGGTGATCAATCTGTTCAACCAGGCGGTGTCGTTAAAAGGGCTGAAGGCGGCGGGTGCTAAGCTGGGGCAGGACGTCATCAGTTGTACCGGAGGGGAGGTCGTCGGCGTCGATCATGGCACGGGTCTACCCAAAGAGTGCTCCAAGTTCTGAGATAGATGGATCCATCCATCGTACGTATCAATGAGTTCTAATTTGGTTTTAGGCATGCAATTTATTTTATCTACTTGGTAAAATTTTTTGGTTTGTTGATGAAGGTGAAGAACTGAATTTGTAAAGATCGATAGCCAAAAGTGGCTTAATTCTATCAAGAACAGGGAAGCTAAATTATAAATAAGTTGAAAACTGGGAAAAGATTAATAAATAATACACATTGTATTTCTCTTTCTATTGTCTTAGTATTTTATTTTATTTTATTTTATTTATTTATTTTTTTTTTTTGTCTATTGACTCAAAGAAATTTGAGGAAAAGATGGTTCATCGCATTTAAGAAAATTTCCAAGTAAATCAACCGTGGTTACGCCTAAGAATCTCTAAGTAAATCTTTAAGCTTTTGCTTATGCTAATTTAAATGTTGAGTCACATATGCTCCCTAATGACCTCACTTGTTATCAAGGATACACCTTTTAAACTTGTTAAGTAGTTTCATCTTCTAGTTATTAATCTCTCCATTACTGGCACAACAAAAAAGGCCCCAAATAGCGACGACATATTCCGTTGTTAGGGGCATATTGCGACGGAATAGCGACAAAATGCATACCATCACGTAAATATTAGTCATTGACATTGTAGCGACGGATATTTAATACCCATCACTAAATTAGCAACGGATATTTATGTATCCATCGCTATTTTTAGTGATGGATATTAAAATATCCGTTGCTACTAGCCGAATGAGATAAAATTTCTATTGAGGTATTAGCGATAGAAATATAATTTCTATTGAGGTATTAAAATATCCTTTGTAAAAAATGGGATTTAGTGGCCCCGGCGGCTTAATATAAAGGATTTAGCAACAAAATTTAATATTTCATTGTTAATTAGCAACGAAAATTAATATTCCATCGTTATTTAGCGACGAAATATTAATATCCATCCCTAAATCCATCCCTATTTATTATTTTTTGTAGTGTGGGAAGTAGACTCTTTAAGTCTTCTTCGCTCTTTTACTAGAGAAATATCAAGATGGTTAGTAGACTTTCCAACCTTTATGCTTTTATAAATTATCCTTCATGGTATCCTTTTTAGTTGCTCGATCAGACTCCTTTCTTCATAAGTTACGTCTGCCTCCTAAAAAGTCCAAGATCTAGTGGCCTGAGATATAAAACACATTAGGCTTGGTCAGCTCTACCGACACTGCCATTTCAACGCTTACATGAGTGCCGAGTGTAAGAAACGGGAAAATCATAGAGATGCAAAGCAAAGAGAAAGAGAATATTGGTAATGAAAGAGAACTTAGTAGAGAAGAGTTGTCTCCATATACGAGAAGAAAATTATATCTCTACCTTACCTTCTTCAGTGATTATATAACCAGTGGAAAGACATCCACATGTAGGATGCCTCATATTCATTGGTTATCCCCGCGAAGGTCGGTTGGGGGAACTAGATCTAACAGTCGTTAGAGGTATCTCCATACATAAGACACCGCACGTTCATCCATGGGTGATAAGGGAATTAGGTCTGACTACCGTTGGATGGAATCTCCATACATAAGACGTCATGTGTCTATCAGTGGGTAATTTAAGAGACCAGATTTGACCATCGTTAGATGAAATCTCCACATACATTATTGGAAGTTGGAAGTCGAACACCAACTTGTCTGAGCACATAGTTTTTGAATGTGACTTCCCAATCTGAATGAATTGGTATTGGACAAGCGGTCAGTAGTCCTGAATGATTTCCCTAAGCCCTAGTGCGACGTTGTTGGGTCGAGTACTTTGGAGCACAAATTCTGAACCTAGCTTTTAGTACTCGAGGATGCCCCTTCCAAGAAAAATCATTAGTGCTCGGGAATATATATCCAGATAAGATCCTTTGGTGTTCGGGCATGTCAATTTGAAGATGACACTCGACACTCGAGGATACCAACCTGAAGATGCCAGTTGATGCTCGGGGATACCTACCCGAAGATGACCTTTGATACTCAGGGATATCACCCCGAAGATGACATTTGGTACTTAGGGATATCAACCCGAAGATAACCTTTGGTGCTTGAGAATGCCAACCTGCATATGCCACTTGGTGCTCGGGAATGTCGTATTCTCGGGATATCAAGAGGTTCGGGAATTAAGTCTAACCAGTCGAGAAGTGAGTTCGACCACTAGGGAAATATTCCAAGTACCATCAATCCTAATAACCACTTACTGTGCTTATCTCAAACTTCAAGTTATAAATTAATACTAAACATGTACGTTGTAGCAAAAGGTTATTACACTCACCCAAAGCACCCCTTACAGCTAATCCCTAGGTTATATGAAGGGAGGTAAAAGCAAGTGTCCCAGGTCAGTTTTGATGTGGTCAACCGAGTTAAGTTAGGTCTTGGGGTTTTGATGTCTTGTCTCTGAGTGTATAGGAACTTAGAAACATAAGAAGTTGAGTGAAAGACACAGTTAGTGAGAAGGATAGCACAGAAAGCGAGTCAATGGGCTCAGTGTATCCGAGGGATAAGGTGATGTGAAAAAGTACACTGGTGGACAAGAAGGAAGCACGGGACGCATTCGAAGAATGAGAAACTAGGAAGGAAGTCTGCTCAAAGAGAAGACCAGAGTTGGATTCAGGTTAGATCAATTCCGGACAATCGGAGCATCACCTAAGCGAACATGGGAAATAGATAGTTCGAATGAATAGTTCTCGATGTTAAGGATTTTGGACCGGCTAGAAGGAGGGTTGAATAGCCGGTTATCCAAAAACGCTTTCCTACGTATTTGTTAGCATAGCGGAATATAAACAATACAAATACGAATACTTACGAAAGCTAAAGATAAGAGAAAAAATGCAAACCAATTCATGTCATTTACGTGGTTCAGAGATTAGGGTTCCTATACTCCATGGTTGTATGTAAGGTGGACGATCCTTATCCATCGATGGATTAGCCCCCAGCAAACTCTGACTACCTCAAGTCTCCATGTGGGTGGAGAAACCTCATCACAACACCAACCAAGATCTCATAGATTACAAAGAGCACTTGAGAATTTGTTGACTACTAATTAAGGTTAACCACCACTAATTTTGTTAACCTTAGCCAAGCTCTAAAGCTCTAAAGCACAGTATGGTTCTGTGCTCGACGGTTGTGAAGACCAGTCAACTGGTGATCAGTCGACTAGTAGATAGTCGTTAGCATGATCACGGATTCTATAGAGTGTCGTTGGCTATGTTGAATGGCTACACTAGTCGACTGGTGCATGGACCAGTCGACTGGTGCCGAGATAAGTGGATGTTGTAATCAACTCTCTCCTCTTATTTAAGGGGAGTTTTGGAGCATGAAGGAGGTTACTCATGCTTATTGAATAACTCCTAAGTCTTTGCCCAAAGCTTCCAAGTCTTTCTCTTCCTCCAAAACCTAAGTTCCATCTTGTAAGAGGAATAAAGCTTTGTGAGAGGTTGTACTCCACCGAGAAGGAGTAAGCTTTAGTTGGAGATTGCCTGAGACTAATCAATAGAAGGATTAATGGTTCGTCCACCTCAAGGATAAGCCATGGAGTAGGAGCAAGCAATCTCCGAACAATGTAAAAGGAATCGTGTTAGAAGTTTGGTATTCCTTCCTTATTATTTTTATTAGTTAGTTGTATTTCCTCTTGCGCGCTAACATTGTAGGAGAAGCAATTGACTTAGGGGTGTCCAAGCTATTCAACCCCCCTTCTAGCCGACCACAAGATCCCCAACATGCTCACTTAGTATAATCGACATAATTTCTCTGATAGTACACACCAGACACGTGTGCATATACAACATAGGTATAATCAATATGATTCTTCCAATAGTACATACCAAAATATGTGTACACTCAACATCATATACATAATCAGCACATTAACTCAGTCAGTAAGGTATCTCCTATAGTATATACTCCACATGTGTATACTCTACAAAGTATAGATATCAAAGCTAAGACTTTATAAGAAATACCTAGATTATCTCAAAGATCAAGCACACAAGTATTAAACATGGATTAATACGAGTAGATTTAAGATAAAGCAACATAATTTATCAATTAAAAATTATACACTAAATTCAATGAACTATAGAGGCCAAGGAAGAAATACCCACCTCAAAATGTTGATCGTATCAAAATAAATTTCATGTCATGATGCTCGCCGCAAATCAGAGTCCTACATCAAACATATAATTTACGGCTTTTTACCAAAAGGAGCGACCACGTTTTTTTATTTATCTAAAAGAGCACCATAGTTTTAAAACTACCAAAAAGAGCACCAAAATAGTGTTATTCCCTTCCTACCCCTTCCACCAACCTCCTTAATCTCCTCTCTCTCTCTCTCTCTCTCGTCGTTTTCCAATACATTCCCTCTCTCTAGGATTAAAAAAGGGCTTGATATGTTCTCATATCAAGCCCAGCCTGATATGTTCTCATATCAAGCCCAGCCTGATATGATCTCATATTAGACCCACAATGAGTCTGATATTTTCCCATATCAGGCCTACTCTGGGCCTGATATGGTCCAATATCAAGCCCAGCGTGGGCCTAATATTTTTCATATCAAGCCTAGCTTGGGCCTAATATGGTCTAATATCAGGCCCAGCCTGAGCCTGATATTTTTCATATCAAGCTCACACTGGGTCTAATATTTTCTTATATCATGCATGTTGGGCCTGATATAGAAAATATTAGGCCTATGCTGGGCCTGATATGGTCCAATATCAGGCTCAGTGTAGGCCTGATATTTTCCCATATCAAGCCCAAGCATTGAAAAACAGCGCACTATGTTTGGTGCTCTTTTTAGTAGTTTTGAAACTAGGGTATTTCTTTTGATAAATAAGGAAATGTGACTGCTCCTTTTGGTAAAAAGTCATATAATTTAGCTAAATTCATATGATTTAAATAGCTAAATAAAATCTCAAAACTAATTAGGAAAAATTCCAATCAAATGATCATTAATTAATCTCTAATTAATTATTTAACTTCAATTAATATCATTCATTGATCAAATTAGGGTTAGCCATATTACCATCCCTAATTAATCCATATAACAATCCGTTTACTAATAAGTCAATACTTACTTTTATCTACTCCATCACATATCAATATTAGTCATTTGTTAATTAATCCAATGATTAAATCAAACCTATCATAAATCAACTATACTTAATTCATTTCAAAAGAATTGACTAATCTCATCCATAATCAATAACAACTACATTGGATTTGATATCCCTAAGCATTCCACAATCCAATTGGACTGGTTATCCCTAACCATTCGCAAACCAAATTAAACTAATTAAAACCTATCCATTCCATAATCACATTAGGTTAGGCTTGAACATGAATCAATTCCAACAACTTATTCAACTCTAGAGATACCATTGTTTACTCTCGATCGGAGAAATTACTGTCGGAAGTTACGGTCGAAATTAGGTGAAGTTATTACCCTCTGTGTCAAGAACCCCAAATAAACACTTGATGGCCAGAATTCAACAGGGGTTGTAGTGCTACTGATTGGATCTGCAACCAGATGTAGATCAGATGAGTACCATGGATAGCGATAAGATAGGAAGAAAATAGAGATAGAAATGCTCACTGTACCCTCTTGTGAACAGAGAAAAGAATCTTGTGGTTGTGATTCAAATCTAGTGAAGGGAATTATACACTGGTAGCAAGGGAAAGTCGAGGTAGAGAGGGCATGTCATACTCACTCGTGGTTGGATGTGTCCGATAGCTATGCCTCAGTAGGTGTTGACTATCGACCGCGATCAACTACATCATAATGTCCTGCGATAGAGAGGAGGAAGGAGGCACTGCCCTTTAGTGGAAGCGGTGTCGCTCAAGTCCACACAATCCCAGCTTGAAGGGATGTCGTCGGCGTCGATCATGGCACGGGTCTACCCAAAGAGTGCTCCAAGTTCTGATATATATAGATGGATCCATCCATCGTACGTATCAATGAGTTCTAATTTGGTTTTAGGCATGCAATTTATTTTATCTACTTGGTAAAATTTTTTGGTTTGTTGATGAAGGCGAAGAACTGAATCTGTAAAGATCGATAGCCAAAAGTGGCTTAGTTCTTTCAAGAACAGGGAAGCTAAATTATAAATAAGTTGAAAACTGGGAAAAGATTAATAAATAATACACATTGTATTTCCCTTTCTATTGTCTTAGCGGTAATTTACCAAAGAGCACACTTGAAAATCTGAATTTATCAAAAGACGTACACTACTTTTGTATTTACCAAAGAGGGCACTTTTTCTACTGTTTTTCTTTTCTTCATTATATTTTTCTCACTTCTCTCTCTCCTCTGTCGGCAGAATATAGGAATAATATTAGTCAATTTTTAATCACATTTTAATATATTTAAAGAAGCCAAAATAAATAATGGACATCATATTTGGACTCCTTGCAATTTTAGAAATCCACAGGAACTGAAATGAGTGCAATCGGAGCTTTCTAGGTCGATCAGTGAGTTTCGGTCAAAACCCACTGATGGACCTAGAGAGCTCCGATTGTACATGATTTCTATGAATTTCAAAATTACAAGGAGTTCAAATATGGTGTATATTTTTTATAGATGTTAACAAGCAAAATCAAAGAATCGGCATAAAAGCCCGCGTTGGGCACGATGGAATCATATCGGGACGCGTTGGGCGAGTCTCTCGATGTGGGCTTTTATCGTCTTTGATTTCTTAACTATCTAAAAAAATAAATAATGGACACCATATTTGAACTCCTTTCAATTTTAGAAATCCATAGAAACTAAAATGGGTGCAATGAGTCTAGGTCCATTAGTGGGTTTTAACCGAAATCCACTGATCGACCCATTTTATGAATTTCTAAAATTACAAGTGAAAATATGATGTCGTATACACTCTCAATCAGTGGACGGAGGTTTTGAAACCCGAATCTCTCCTTTTCCCTTTTTTGGGCACGATATGAAGAGATATCATGCCCGTTGGGCCTGATATCTCTTCATATCAGTGAATATCTCCCCATATCAGGCCCAGTGTCTGATATGGAAGATATCAGTAACAAAAATAAAAATAAAATAAAGAGATAAATGGTGTCAAAAATAATAATGGACACCATATTTTAACTTCTTGTAATTTTGAAATTCATAGAAGCTGAAATAGTGCAATCGGAACTTTACAGGTCGATCGGTGGGTTTGATCGAAACCCGGATGGACCCAGAGAACCGCACCCATTCCTATTTCTAAAATCAAATATGATGTTGACTTTTATAAATGTTAACAAGCAAAATCAAAGAATCGGCAAAGCCCACGTTGGGCACGATATGGAATCATATTAACGTTGATTGAGTCATGCTCGGGCCCCGTGGGCTTTGTCAGTCTTTGATTTTTCTTGTTAACATCTATAAAAAGCTAAAATAAATAATGGACACCATATTTGAACTCCTTGCGATTTTAGAAATCCATAGAAATTGAAACCCGAGTGCTGAGATGGGAAACCCACTAATCGATCTGAAAGCTCGCACCATTCATTCTATAATTTCTAAAATTACAAGGTAATATGATATCCATTATTATTTAGCACTCTAGTGGTGGACGAAGGTTTTGAAAATCCTAAATCTCTCTTTTTTTTTTTGTTTGGGCACGATATGAAGAGATATCATGCCCACATTGAGCCTGATATCTCTTCATATCAGGCCCAATGTGGGCCTGATATGGGAGATACTGTAAAAAAAAAAAAAAAAAAAGAAATAAAGAGAGATTTAGGATTTTCAAAACCTCTGAATAAATAATGGATACCATATTTAACTCCTTGTAATTTTAGAAATTCATAGAAACTGAAAATGGAACTTTACAGGTCGATCGGTGGGTTTTGCCACCATGGACCAGAGCCCGTGCACCCAGTTTTCTATGGTAATATGTGTCCTTATTATTTTACTTTATAGATATTAGCAAGTAAAATCAAAGAATCGGCGTAAAGCCCGTGTGGATATGGAATCGTATGATATCAATCCATATCTCGAGTTGGGCGATTTGAGTCCATCCCAACTTTTTTGATTCTTTGATTTTGAATTAACATCTATAAAAATCCAAAATAAATAATGGACACCATATTTGAACTCCTTGCGATTTTAGAAATCCATAGAAACTAAAATGGGTGCTGAATCGGTGGATGATTTCTCGATTACAAGGTTAAAATATATGATGTCCATTATTATTCACTCTAGTGGTGGACAGGTTTTGATTTTTGTTGTTACTAGGTCTGATCTCTCTCATATCAGGCCCATTGGGCGATATCGAGCCTAACGTGGCATGATATCTCTTCGTATACAAAAAAAGGAAAAAAAAAGAGAGGATTTAGAGTTTTCTCTCACTACTATAATAAATAATGGACACCATATAACCTTGAAAATTCAGAGTAAATCCTGGATATCTTGGAATAGATTTGGTGTCAGGCCACCCATGGAGCTGAGAGGCATCATTGCCTACCTATTCTATATTATTCTATGGTTACAGAGTTCAAAATGGTGTCCATTATTATTTGACTATATATGTTAATAAGTAAAAATCAAAGAATCGGCAAAAACAGCCCATGAAAGTCTCCCGACGCGCATGTGGTGACTTTCAGATTTGGTTTTTGATAACATTTAATGTACACTAACATATGAAACTAATGAGAACCATTTTAGAAATTCATAGAAAAAATGAGAATCAGTCGACTCTGGATCGTGTCGGGTTTGGACCCACCGATCGGCCTAGATCATAACTCAGTGCAAGGAATTTCTAAAATTACAAATATCCAATATATTTCTATTCTAAATGTATTCAAAGTATTATGTGATTAAAATTGACTAATGTTATTCCTATATTCTGCCGACAGAGGAGAGAGAGAAGTGAGAGAAATATAATGAAGAAAAGAAAAACAGTAGAAAAAGTCAAATTATCAGGAGGATATGGTAAATTCAGATTTTCACGTGCGCCCTTTGGTAAATTGCCGTTGTCTTAGTCATTGTATTTCTCTTTCTATTGTCTTAGTTTTTTTTTTTGTCTATTAACTCAAACAAATTTGAGGAAAAGATGGTTCATCGCATTTAAGAAAATCTTCAAGTAAATCAACCGTGGTTAGGCCTAAGAATCTCTAAGTAAATCTTTAAGTTTTTGCTTATGCTAATTTAAATGTTGAGTCACATATGCTCCCAGAGCTGGTCTTGGTTGTCTAAAGGCCTGGACGAAACTATTAATAATGCCCCAATTCTATCCTTCCATCAATCTAAATAATAATTATTTTAATCTATAAAATTTTATTTCTTGAAATGTGATAAGAAAACTTTTAGCTCTAAGATGATCTTTTATAATAAGATGGGTGTTCCTTTTTTATTTACGTATAAATTTCGATCATTCTAACACATTTTTATCAATAATAAAAATTTTATTTGTAATCAATTTATTCATAATACAAGAGGTATTTACAAAATACAATCACTTGAATTCTTAGCAAAAGAACACTAACAGAAAAGAAAAAATTATAATTAATTTTTATCAATCTCAATTCAAATCATTTACTTTTTTTTTCTTTAGTCGGAGAAGGAAAAAAACAAGGATAATCTATCAGATCTGCGTCACCAATTCCTTCATAACACTAGTTTCAAGTTCCAACTTCAACTAATCAATTAAAACAACTCATGGATTCAAATGTAAACAACTAATAACTTGATGTAAATGAAACACGAAAGAATAAAAGCTAATTAAAACTTTCTTAACTCAAAAGAATTTTATTAATCCAGCCCAATATTAATGTATATATCTGCCACATATGATATCCTACAAAAGGATAAGTGCCACCAAATGGTACTCATTTACCATAAAATCAAATTTGAGTTGCACGATCTCAATATGGTATTGAAATAAGTGAATAAACTAATCATATATCTTCTGCTTAAATAGATTAAAGACTTGTGATATAACGTAATCAAGCAGAATATTTGGTTTCAAAATTAAGAAAACCACCACACAAGAAGATATTAACGACATCACAAAGGTCTAACGAACATAAGAGTAAAGAATTGCAGTATTGATCCAAAAGTAATGATGTTTAGATGAGGTAACAACCCGTAATAAATAAATAAAATTGTTACCATAGCAAATTAATTCCCAGAAATCAGCATGATAGTATTATGTTGACATGGAGTTTTGTTATGAAAATTAGCAAAATCGGACAATTCACACCTGAAACAATAAATATCAATTGCAAACAAGGTCAAAAGGCTTGCATGATACATATGCGACCACTCCACATTGTGACTTTCATCAAATATTTAGTAGCTTACAGGTGTGAATAGTTAGAGTTGGTTGAAAATTATGAGATGAATCTACATACCACAGCTTATGAATTTAGTTCCACATCACATCTCTTTCTCTTTTTATATATTTATCTAAATAAACTTACTGCACACTTTTCCCTCAAATATGATTCTAAACAATATGGTTCTAAAAAATACTAAACCTAGAGTGAAATTACCAATTTTCCTCAAATTACAGACATTAACTATGTAGCAATAATACTAGGAATCACAGGATTTGAAGTGCTATCAAGTTAATAGCACACAAACAAAGGTCTTGAACAATCTACTAGAATATAATTTTTTTAAATTTGAAAATACTTAGATGTCAGATCCCATATCAAAATAAGCAATTGGAAAGGAACAATGCAACCAAATCCCTAATCTGGAGCAACAATAAGAGAAACGGTGAAAAAGAATGGTAAAAATTGATGCAATAACTGGATTAGTATGGCGAAAATTGATTGCTTAAAGTGATAGTGACCAATCAAAAGAAAGGGTCGATTAAGACCTAAAAATGAATGACGCAGAAATTGTCAATTTGTGGAGAAACGAAACATGTCTAACAAAAAAAATAAAAAGCATGAGATTTTACCAGCAACAACAAGGGGGCTTCATCGCAGAGAGGGAGGGTTGGGCACAGTGCGGAAAATCAACAATGGAAGAGAGCCTCGTCTCACCGATGTAGGGCACCTTTGAGAGAGGATTCATAGTTGCCGCGACGAGGGAGGGAAGGCATGGCGAGGGAGGGCTTCCGCGAGGGCGAGAGACATGGGGCTCTTGAGGGGAGGGCTTGGCGAAGAGGACTTATTAAAAGGCAAAGCTAATAAAAAAATAAATTTTAGAAAAAATTTATATATATATATATATATATATATATATATATATATATATATATATATATATATATATATATATATATATATATATATAAAATAAAAATGGGCCCCAAGTATTTTTGGGCCCTGGGCAGGTGCCCCAGTAGCCCTGGCCCATGGCCGGCTCTGTATGCTCCCTAATGACCTCACTTGTTATCAAGGATACACCTTTTAAACTTGTTAAGTAGCTTCATCTTCTAGTTATTAATCTCTCCATTATTGGCACAACAAAAAAGGCCCCAAATAGTGACGACATATTCCATTGCTATTTCGTTGTTAGGGGCATATTGCGACGGAATAGCGACAAAATGCGTACCATCACGTAAATATTAGTCATTGACATTGTAGCGACGGATACTTAATACCCATCACTAAATTAGCGACAGATATATATGTATCCATCACTACTTTTAGCGATGGATATTAAAATATCCGTTGCTACTAATAGAATGAGATAAAATTTCTATTGAGGTACTAGCGATAGAAATATAATTTCTATTGAGGTATTAAAATATCCTTTGTAAAAAATGGGATTTAGTGGCCCCGACGGTTTAATATAAAGGATTTAGCAACAAAATTTAATATTTCATCTCTAATTAACAACGAAAATTAATATTCCGTCGTTATTTAGCGATGGAATGTTAATATCCATCCCTAATCCCGTCGCTATTTATTATTTTTTGTAGTGTGGGAAGTAGACTCTTTAAGTCTTCTTCGCTCTTTTACTAGAGAAATATCAAGATGGTTAGTAGACTTTCCTACCTTTATGCTTTTATAAATTATCCTTGATGGTATCCTTTTTAGTTGCTCGATCAGACTCCTTTCTTCGGAAGTTACGTCCGCCTCCTAAAAAGTCCAAGATCTAGTGGCCTGAGATATAAAACACATTAGGCTTGGTCAGCTCTACCGACGCTGCCATTTCAATGCTTACATGAGTGTCGAGTGTAAAAAATGGGAAAATCATAGAGATGCAAAGCAAAGAAAAAGAGAATATTGGTAATGAAAGAGAGCTTAGTAGAGAAGAGTTGTCTCCATATACGAGAAGGAAATTATATCTCTACCTTACCTTGATTATATAACCAGTGGAAAGACATCCACATGTAGGATGCCTCATATTCATTGGTTATCCCCGCGAAGGTTGGTTGGGGGAACTAGATCTAACAGTCGTTAGAGACATCTCCATACATAAGACACCGCATGTTCATCCATGGGTGATCAGGGAATTAGGTCTGACTACCATTGGATGGAATCTCCATACATAAGACGTCACATGTTTATCAGCGGGTAATTTAAGAGACCATATTCGACCATCGTTAGATGAAATCTCCACATACATTATTGGAAGTTGGAAGTGGAACACCAGCTTATCTGAGCACATAGTTTTTGAATGCGACTTCCAAATCTGAATGAATTAGTATTGGACAAGCAGTCAGTAGTCCTGAATGATTTCCCTAAGCCCTAGTGTGATGTTGTTGGGTCGAGTACTTTGGAGCACAAATTCTGAACCTAGCTTTTAGTACTCGAGGATGCCCCTTCCAAGAAAAATCATTAGTGTTCGGGAATATATATCCAAATAAGATCCTTTTGTGTTCAGGCATGTCAATTTGAAGATGACATTTGGCACTCGAGGATACCAACCTGAAGATGCCAGTTGATGCTCGGGGATACCTACCCGAAGATGACCTTTGATACTCAGGGATACCACCCTGAAGATTACATTTGGTACTTAGGGATACCAACCCGAAGATGACCTTTGGTGCTTGAGAATGCCAACCTGCATATGACACTTGGTGCTCGGGAATGTCGTATTCTTGGGATGTCAAGAGGTTCGGGAATTAAGTCTAACCGATCGAGAAGTGAGTTCGACCACTAGGGAAATATTCTGAGTACCATCAATCCTAATAACCACTTACCGTGCTTATCTCAAACTTCAAGTTATAAACTAATACTAAACATGTACGTTGTAGCAAAAGGTTATTACACTCACCCCAAGCACCCCTTACAGCTAATCCCTAGGTTATATGAAGGGAGGTAAAAACAAGTATCCCAGGTTAGTTTTGATGTGGTCAACCGAGTTAAGTTAGGTCTTGGGGTTTTGATGTCTTATCTCTGAGTGTGTAGGAACTTAGAAACATAAGAAGTTGAGCGAAAGACATAGTTAATGAGAAGGATAACACATGAAGTGAGTAATGGGCTCAGTGTATCCAAGAGATAAGGTGATGTGAAAAAGTACACTGGTGGACGAGAAGGAAGCACAGGACGCATCCAAAGAACGAGAAGCAGGAAGGAAGCCTGCTCAAAGAGAAGACCAGAGTTAGATTCATGTTAGATCAATTTCGAACAATCGGAGCATCACCTAAGCGAACATGGGAAATGGATAGTTAGGATGAATAGTTCTCGATGTTTAGGATTTTGGACCGACTAGAAGGAGGATTGAATAACCGGTTATCCAAAAACGCTTTCTTACGTATTTGTTAGCATAACGGAATATAAACAATACAAATATGAATACATACGAAAGCTAAAGATAAGAGAAGAAATGCAAACCAATTCATGTCATTTACGTGGTTCAGAGATTAGGGTTCCTATACTCCATTGTGGCAACAAAAAAAAGGTGAATACGCTCGCCCCCAGCGCCCCCGTCAGCTCATTCCAGGACCAACACGGAGGAGGTAAATCACGGGCGGCTACTAGCCTTTGGAATAATGACTAGCACATAAGGGAGGTATTTACCTCGGTTTTGCCGAGATTCGAACCCCAGACCTCATTGTGGCAACAACTCATGCGCTAGCCACTAGATCCATCCGAGGGGACAGGGTTCCTATACTCCATGACTATATGTAAGGTGGGTGATCCTTATCCATCGATGGATTAGCCCACGACAAACTCCAACTATCTCAAGTCTCCGTGTGGGTGGAGAAACCTCATCACAATACCAACCAAGACCTCATAGATTACAAAGAGCACTTGAGAACTTGTTGACTACTAATTAAGATTAACCACCACTAATTTTGTTAATCTTAGCCAAGCTCTAAAGCCTTGATTATATAGATCACAAGTTAAAAATCCCGCCTATCAGTCGATTGATAAGTATACCAGTCAACTGGTAAGTATACCAATCGACTGCTCTCTATGAAAATTTGACCATTACAACCTAATAGCTCGATAATAGTTGACTAGTGATTTTACGAATCTATTGCTCCACATTGTCTGAGAGAATAGAAGCATTCTGTTCGCTCCCAATTGACTGGCCAATCGACTGCCCAGTCTAGTTTTACCTCGAGTACAATCTCTCAACACTCAGATCCTCACGATTCACTTGACTCTTCCTCACAACCTTGACCTCTTGCCTTCAAGCCTACTTCCTTTGGCTCCTGTCCCTTGGATGCATTCAAGCCCATGACTTGTCCCAATGTCATCCTTCACGTATGCCTCGAAGTGCACTTCCCTCGGTTTGTCCTTGCTACCTTGTCCCCTCAGATGCTCCATCTTTCACCGGACCTGAAGCCATCAAACTAAGTCATATGTATATCCTGTAAACTTGCACAACTCAAATACACATACCAAATACAAAAGTAACCTAACTTAAACTTTTTGTCCAAACAGCAAAACTCATGGTCGCACCAAACCCTCAAGATTGCTTCAACACTTGAGGCGTCTCCAATGGTGTTGGAGGCACCTCGAGCTTCGACAGAGAAGCTGCCATAGTCGAGACCTTAGGTGCCTCCAATGTGCCTGAGGCACCTTGGATGAAAAGGTATAAAGGTGCCTTAAGCAAGCTCAAAGGAGCCTTAAGCAAAGGCATGAAAGCACCTTCAGCCCACACGAAGGCGCCTACCAACATGGCAGAGATGTTCGCGACCATTGTATTTAGGATAAAGCTTTTGTTGGGACCGAAATGTAGCTAGAGGGGGGGGGGGGGGGGTGAATAGCTCGGCGTGATCTCGTGCTCTTCGTTGCTTGTTTCTTGTGGTGAAATGCAGCGGAAAATACAAAGAAACAACACTCAACGCTAACACTAGGGATTTACTTGGTATCCACCTCAAGAAGAGGTGACTAGTCCAAGGATCCACACACTCACGCACCCTCTACTATGAAAACACTCCTTCTCGGTAACCACCGAAGGTGGAGAAGCCCTACAATACTCTCAATACAATAAGAAACAACGAGAAACAAATACAAGGGAAAGCTTACACGGTTTACACAAGAAACCCTAACCTTAGCTTCTTCTTCTTGCTGTAGATCCGCCTCTTGACTTGGAAATGCCTACAAGAACCTTCAAGATTTGGCGTGAGAGTGACTGTGGAGAAGCTTTGTGGTCGCTGTTGTCGCTGGAGAAGAAAGCCGAGAGGTATCTGGAGAGAAACGCTCGCCAACAGTTAAATACGACGCCAACGATCGAATCCCAATCGATTGGATTGCTCCCAATCGATTGAGGAGGCTTTGGATCGATCGGCCGATCGATCCAGAGCACCTCTGTGCTCTTCGGGAATTGCCTGGATCAATCAGCTGATCGATCCAGGGCTTATCACACGAAATTGCAACTCCCAATCGATCAGCCGATCGATTGAAGGCTCCAAATCGATCGGCCAATCGATTGGGAGACTTTCTGTGCGATCGGTGATTCTCCCCAATCAATCGGTTGATCGATTGGGGAAGCCTTTGTCGCGGGGACTCACCCAATCGATCAACTGATCGATTGGGCATGAGCCAATCGATCAGCTGATCGATCCAACTCCTTGTTTTTGCCCAAAACCTAGTCCAAAGTCCCCTAAACCAACATCCGGTCAACCATGACCTGTTGGTACATCATGCCTAGCATCTGGTCACCCTCGACCTGCTAGGACTCCCTCACCAAGTGTCCGGTCAATTCCTTTGACCCACTTGGACTTTTCTCCTCCAGGTGTCCGATCAACCTTGATCCATCTGGATTTTTCGTGCCTGGCTTCACTCACCAGGACTTCCCTTCTGCCTAGATTCACTCACTAGGACTTCTTATCTGCCTGGCTTCACTCACCAGGACTTTCCTTACTGCCTAGCTTCACTCACTAGGACTTTCACAAGGCTTTACTCGCCAGGATTTTCTTCTGCCTAGCTTCACTCACTAGGTCTTTCACCTAGCTTCATTCACCAGGATTTTCTTCTGCCTAGCTTCACTCACTAGGATTTTTCAGTCAAGTATCCAGTCAATCTTGACCTACTTGACTCTTCTTCACAATCTCCCCACATGAACAATTGCACCTGTAATCTCCATGTCTTGTCTCCATGTATTGTCAAACATCAAAATCCAAACATCAAGACTCAAGCTTGACCCAATTCAAGCTCAGTCAACCAGGTCAACCTTGACCTAGGGAATATTGCACCAACAATCACCCCCTTTTTGATGTTTGACAATACCTCCTTTAAGTTATGCTAATCCCATAGCCTCAACTTCCTTCATACCAATATATGAATGAGGGTTTCCTTCATTCTCCCCCTTTCCTAGAGGGTAAACTCCCTCTTTAGGTAATGAAGGCCTAACTTAACCACACATTCTCCCCCTATTGGCACACATAAAAAACTCTCCCCTTGAAGAGTTACCCTGTCACACCCCGGGGGAGACCCTGTTCGAAGAAATTTCGGCAGCACCTCTCCTGTACAGCTGACAATCTGAATCATTTCTACATGCACAATATACCTCAGCCACAGACGGCTGAAATAAACACATAACCACGCAGTTTATATGCAGCCTACTCGGTTGATACAATAAAAATATCACCACGCAGTTATATGTAAAACTAACAGCCCACTTGGCTGTACCGGAACCAAACACAGCGGAAATACAACGAACACACATAAAAATTAAAAATGAAGATTGCTAGTCGGCTAGGCTTACACCACACAACAAAACAATACTTCAGAAACAAAACCAGAACACAAGTTAAATACACAAATTCCATATACCAAAATAAAAAAAATAAACAAAAGCGGAGACAGGTCTTCTAATGTGACATGGGAACCAGCAGGAAGGATACTCCAAGCGACTCCATAAACAACCTGGTACATGAAAAAATGATAGTGTCTACGGGGGTGAGTTCAACAACTCAGCAGATACCTAGTTGACATATATAGTAAACTATAACAAATGGTAATAACAATGGAGTACAGTCTCCTGGACAAAAGCTGGAAGATGCACAATAGAGAAGGATGAAAAGAAATGTACTCACCAAGGCCTCCTATCAGAATAGTCAGGTCGTCAGACCGAGAGTATCATAAATCCTGTATGCATGTCAAACATATGCATCCATCCAAATGCAGCATATAAATGCAACAAACACAATCAGTAAATGCATATGATGCCAATGACATGGTCACCCCTGACGCCAGTCAGCCATCTCACACACAATGGTGAGACCGAGTGGGTAGAGCTCTGACAACCATGCACTCTGCCGTCACTGCTCCTAATGAGTGACCAAGTGGACGGGATACTGTCAGAGTACACCTATCCTCCTACCCTAAATTATAAATGGGGGAGCACAATGCTCTCATCTCCCGGTACACGATGACGGGGAGGAATCTCTGCCGGCTACCACGCTGCGTCACACTACCCATAAGCGGACCAACGGAGCCAAACAAAGTCCAACCGCCTACCGGCTACCACGCTGCTACACTAAACCGGAACCAAAAGGCGGGCAATGTCACGGCTACCACGCTGAGTCACGCACAAACAGCAAGCAGAATGAGCGCCACACACTGTCGATATACCACTAACCCAGGGTGGTAGTAGTGTGTGCAATACATGTAAATGGCGATGTGTTCGACAATAATAATGAACTATTTCACAACATGCAATCGTGATGTGATGCATGACAATAACCTGATCAGCATAGCAATATCCATATATATAAAATAAACTGTAGAATCCATGGTAACATACCAAATCAAAGGTACACAGGTCAGATAGAATATAAAAATAAACATGTGTCACTAACCCAATAAGTCATGTATAATCGTAGGTACTAATCATAAATACATAATAAATAAAAGCATGTAATAGTATCAGATAGTGACCAACCAAAGTAAAGACAAACATAATCATTACTAAAGGTTATAACCTACTAAACATATCAACATGACATTATCAAAGATAAGTCAAGGTACCCGCCTTCAATGTAGATTGAGCTAGACAACCTCTGCGTCAAAGTGCTCGTCCCAATTCAATGTCCTGTAATATCAAACATATACGGATTTAGCTAATACCCTTATGCATTTAATTAGCTAACCAACCATTAATCCAAATCCAACTAGGTTTAACGTAACCCATTTCACAATTACAATGGATTAGGTATCCCCAATTATCTACAATCAAATTGGATTAGATTAATACATGAACTAATCCAAAACTCACCTAACTCGATAATGTTCACTGATGGCTCATGACCGGAGGAATTCGTGATCGGAACTCAGTGACCAAATATGTAGATCACCATCAATAGAAATGGCTGAAACTGCAAAGATTGATCAACCAATTAAACATAATATACCCATACAAAAAAATGCGATCAGATCCTTACAAGTCTGATACCAAACACATCGTACCCCAATCCAATATGTAGCCCTCCGTGAAATCCAGTGGCTGCTGTGATGAAGAGGAAGCTCTCGATGCCATCAACAACCCGTCGATGGGAAGAGTCCTAAAAAATCCCGACCATGGGCCAATAGGCATCGAAGCAGAAGTCACGGAAAGGGGTTGTTGAGGTCGGCAAACGAGGGCTCGCCGGTGGTGGTTGGGCGGCCAAGAGAAGGAGAGGGGTCGGCCCTCGCCGGCTAGGGCAAAGGAGAAGGGGCAGCGTCACAAGCCTAGTGAGGAGGAAATCAGCCGGTTGTGAACCCAACCTAGGGTTCAGGAAATCAACCGAATCTGGTGGCGGTGGCGAGGCTAGCAGACACGGGAAGCAGAGATAGGGAAGAGGAAATGGAGAGTAGTGCTCGGATTCCCCTCGTCCTCTGGTTTGTTCGCGGAGAAGAGTGCCATCGTCAGGTGGAGAAGGTGAAACGGCTTCGAAGAAATGAAGAGAGGGCGGCGTCGGTTTGGGGGAGATAAGGAGAAACCGATGGTGAGGCGCAGGGAAGGCACGGGTCGGGGAAAGAAAAATGGGGAAAGAGAAATAAAAGAAAAGAAATATATATAATAAAAAAAAAATTCAACTTTTCCTCACTTAAATGGGGTAACTTAAATAGACTTTCCCGGTGCCCCGTTTTTATCCCCGTAAACTCATCCATACGAGCTCCGAAAATTCCCGAAAAATTTCTAAAAATTCTATAAAATTCCCTTATTTTTCGCCCTTTTTTTTGGTATTTTACATTTTCCCCCACTAATAAAAATTTGGTCCCCAAATTTCTTTATCTACAATCAGCAAATATTAACAACAGGTAAAGAGTATAAATGTTGAACGGTAAATTAAATCACAAACCCCAAGTGAAAAGATGGGGGTATTGAGCTCAGATAGTATCCTTGAGCTTCCAGGTAGCCTCCTCGTCCGTATGATGCTGCCATCTGACTTTAACCAGCCGGATAGTCTTGTTCCGCAACTGACGCTCTTTTCGGTCTAGAATCCGTACCGGAACCTCCTCATAAGTGACGTCATGATGAACAAGAACTGAGATATCTGTCAACACATGTGTTGGGTCAGGTATATATCTCCCTAGAATAGACACATGAAATACATCGTGAACACTTGCCAGGGATGGTGGTAGTGTCAGACGGTAAGCTACCGCTCCAATCTTCTCCAAGATCGGGAAAGGTCCAATGTATCGCGGAACTAACTTACCATTGAGGCCAAATCTCCTCACCCCTTTCGTGGGTGAAATTCGCAGAAATACATGGTCGCCAGTAGAGAACTCCAGGAGTCTACGTCTCCGATCTGCATAACTCTTCTGGCGGTCCTGTGCCTCTGACATCCTCCGTCTGATAGTACGGACCAACTCTGCCTCATGCTGAGATATATGAGGTCCCAACAGCTGGGCCTCCCCAACCTTATCCCAGAGGGTGGGTGTCTGACAAGGCCTACCATACAACACTTCAACCGGTGCCATCTGGATAGCCGAATGAAAGTTGTTGTTGTAAGCGAACTCTACCAATGGCAAATGGTCCTCCCAACTGCCTCCGAAATCCAATACACATGACCTCAGCAAGTCCTCTAGAGTCTGAATGGTCCGTTCTGACTGTCCATCTGTCTGCGGATAGAAAACTGTACTAAATTGGAGCTGAGTGCCCAAGGCCTGCTGCAGACTCCGTCAGAATCGAGACGTGAACCGAGGGTCTCTATCCGAAATAATACTCAACGGGACACCATGTAATCTGATGATCTCCCGACAATATAGATCTGCCAAATCGATCCAGGGAATCAGTCTTCCGGATCGCCAAGAAGTGCGTCGATTTGGTTAATCGATCAACGATTACCTAAATCACGTCATGGCCTCGTCATGTCCTCGACAAACCCACCACAAAATCCATGGTAATATGCTCTCATTTCCACTCAGGAATAGGAATCCGCTGAAGTCATCCGGCAGGTCTCTGGTGCTCAGCCTTCACCTGCTGATAGACAAGACATCTCGCTACAAATTCCACGATGTCTTTCTTCATACCGTTCCACTAGTAGGAACGCTTCAAATCTTGATACATGCGGGTCCCACCTGGATGGATCGTAAATCGAGAGCGATGAGCCTCCTGAAGTAGCTCCTGCAAGACCGGGTGAGACTGAGGTACGTATAATCTACCTCAGAAGTATATAATACCCTCCTCATCTCGTGTGAACTCGGTCTGTTGTCCAGAAGCTATCTGACTGCCAATAAAATACAAATGCTGATCATCGGCCTGGGCCTCTCGGATCCTCGTCCTGATCGACGACTGAGCAACCATGGTAACCAGAATACCCTGCTCTGTCTGACCCTGCTCCTAAAGGCCCAAATCGGAGAAACCCTGAACCAAGTCTGTGACCACAACTCGGTGGCAAGCCAAAGCCCCATGGACTTCCTACTGAGTGCATCGGCAACCACATTAGCTTTTCCCAGGTGGTAGCTAATGGTACAATCATAATCCTTCAGGAACTCTATCCATCTCCTCTATCGGAGATTAAGTTCCTTCTGAGTAAAAAGTTATTTGAGACTCTTATGATCAGTGAGAATCTCAACTGTAATACCATAAAGGTGATGCTGCCAAATCTTCAAGGTAAAAAAATAATGGCGGCCAGCTACAAATCATGTACTAGGTAGTTCTTCTCATACTCCTTCAACTGTCAAGAAGCATAGGAGACTACCCTGTCCTGCTGCATCAGAACAGCACCTAAACCCTGAAGAGATACGTCGGTATAGAGCACAAATCCGTCCTCTCCAGAATGTAAAACCAAAACTGGAGCCGACACTAATCTCTGCTTCAGCTCCTGGAAGATGGTCTCGCAGTCCTCTGTCCAAGTGAATTTCACGCCTTTCCTGGTCAGGCGTGTCAGTGGCATAGCAATGCGGGAGAAATCCTCGACAAAACGTCAGAAATATCTGGCCAGTCCCAGAAAACTACGGATCTCCTACATTGACTTCGACTGTTCCCAGCTGGTGATAGCCTCGATCTTCTGAGGGTCTAACGAAATACCTCTGCTAGAGACCACGTGCCCCAGTAAACCGACTGAAGATAGCCAGAAGGCACACTTGCTGAACTTCGCATATAGCTAATGTCGTCGAAAAGTCTCCAAGACTATGCGAAGATGTTGTACATGTTCCTCCTCGGAACGCGAGTAGATCAATATGTCATCGATAAAATTGACAATGAACTAGTCTAGATACTCCAATAAGATGCGGTTCATCGAATCCATAAATACCGCTGGAACATCAGTAAGCCCAAATGGTCTTACCAAAAACTCATAATGTCTGTACAACCAACATTCTCAACCAGAGATCCCCAATAACAAATCTGAAATCTAATCAATAACTACAAATCACCAAAGAATAGATCATCTAATGTGAGAGCAACACTCCATCACAATAAATACTACATATGTGGGAGCAACACTCTACCACCAACAAGGCAACCTATGTGGGAGCAGCGCTCCACCACAACAATCCAAAATATGTAGAAGCAACGCTCCACCACAAACAATCCATAACATATGGGAGCAACGCTCCACCACAAGCAATCCAAAATATGTGGGAGCAACGCTCCACCACAATCAATCCATAAGTGAACAAGACATCTAACTATCAACTAGTGACTGCACGAAATCACTTTACCACATATCACTGTGAACAACCAAGGGTATCACAATCCAGTAAGCAAATCAAATCCATCGTTAACTCTATCAACATCCTAGTGGGTCACCCACCAATAGGAGAATTAGTTGATAGGATAATACAACAAATGACATAATGTAGACACTCCACATCCTGCATTCTACATAGGTAGAATCATCATGATACTACCCACAATACACCTGGCACATGCGCCCACACAAGATAGGTATGATCGACATAATCCTCCAATTAGTACACACCAAACATACTTATAACACAGGTATAAATCAACGTGATACCTCCAAAAATACATTCCGAACTCGTGTGCATATATTAACGTAGGTATATTGTTAGCTGTATAGGGGAAGTGCTGCCGAAATTTCTTCGGACAGGGACTCCCCCGGGGCGTGACAATTTAGTCTTAAAAATGATTAGGTGTAATTGGATTGGATCTAGGAGGTAATTATGGCCAACTATACCCAGGCCTGTTATCCTTCCACCGTTGAAGGAGGGTGGGTAATCACTGCTCTGTGAAACCAGCCTGGCCCAATGCCCTCCTCTCTAAGAACCGGTCTAACCGGGCCTTCGCCCAATTGGCTCGACCCACCATCAACTTGGAACGGGCAAGCCTAGAAATCGCAAAGATGATCCATGCCTCTAAATCCAATCCATTCATTCCAACCACTCACAGCCCCCGCTTGGGTTACAAGCTGGCACAACCCAGCTCAGCCACAGACGGCTGGAATAAATACACAACCATGCAGTTTATATGCAGCCTACTCGGCTGATACAATAAAAACATCACCACGCAGTTATATGTAAAACTAACAGCCCACTCAGTTGTACCAGAACCAAACACAGTGGAAATACAACGGACACACATACAAATTAAAAACGAAGACTGCTAGCCGGCTAGGCTTACACCACACAACAAAACAATACTCCAGAAACAAACCAGAACACAAGTTAAATACACAAATTCCATATACCAAAATAAAAAAAATAAACAAAAGCGGAGACAGGTCTTTTGATGTGACATGGGAACCAGCAGGCAGGATACTCCAAGCGACTCCATAAACAACCTAGTACCTGAAAAAAAAGATAGTGTCCACGGGGTGAGTTCAACAACTCACAGATACCTAGTTGACATGTATAGTAAACTATAACAAATGGTAATAACTATGGAGAACAGTCTCCTGGACAAAAGCTAGAAGATGCACAATAAAAAAGGCTGAAGAGAACTGTACTCAGATCGGAAGTATCATAAATCCTGAATGCATGTCAAACATATGCATCTATCCAAATGCAGACATATAAATGTAACAAACACAATCAGATGCATATGATGCCAATGGCATGGTCACCCCTGTCAGACATCTCACACACAATGGTGAGATCGGTGGGTAGGGTTGTGACAACTATGCACTCTCCCGATGAGTGACCGAGTGGACGGATCTTTGTCGAGTACACCTATCCTCCTATCCCAAATCATAAGTGGGGAGCACAATGCTTTCATCTCCCGGTACACGATGACGCTACCACGCTACAGTCACACTACCCATGAGCGGACCAGGCCAAACAAAGTCCAGCAGTCTGCACCTCACCTGCTACACTAAACCGGTGGAGCCAAACATAGATGTATCGGCTACCACGGACCAGCGGCCAAACAAAACTACCACACACCGTTCGATATACCACTAACCCATGGTGGTGTGTATCATCAGGCAATGTGCTCAACAATAATGGAGCAGACTATCGCACAGCATGCAATCATGCGAGATGATGCATGACACTAAACATGGCAATATCCTGAACAGCATAGCAATATCCATATATAAATATAAAATGTGTACCATAGGACAATGAACCAAATCAAAGATACACAGATTAGATAAGGTATCAAAAACCTAGATCCTGAACACAATAAACACATGGTTGTGTCACTACCCCAATAAGCATGTATAATCAAGTAGGTACTATCATAAAGTACATAATAATTAAACGAAACAAGCATGTAACAGGTATTGGGTAGTGACCAACCAAAACAAAGACAAACATAATCATTGCTAAAGGTTATAACCTACTAAACATATTAACATGACATTATCAAAGATAAGTCAAGGTACCCGCCTCCAATGTAGATCGAGCTAGACAACCTCTGCGTCAAAGTGCTCATCCCAAATCAATGTCCTGTAATATCAAACATATACGGATTTAGCTAATACCCTTATGCATTTAATTAGCTAACCAACCATTAATCCAAATCCAACTAGGTTTAACGTAACCCATTTCACAATTACAATGGATTAGGTATTCCTAATTATCTACAAACTAATTGGATTAGATTAATACATGAACTAATCCAAAACTCACCTAACTCGATAATGTTCACTGATGGCTCACGACCGGAGGATTTGATGATCGGAACTCAGCGACCTAATTTGTAGATCACCCTCAATAGAAATGGCTGAAACTATAAAGATTGATCAACCAATTAAACATAATATACCCATACAAAAAAATGCGATCAGATCCTTACAAGTCTGATACCAAACACATCGTACCCCAATCAGGTCTGAAGCTTCATGTGATGAAATCCCAATGCCACTGTGGTGCCGAGCCGGGACAGAAAAGGGTGGCGATGATGCTAGGGCACAACGTCAGCGATCAGTCGATGGGGAAGAGGGATCGGTAAAATCATGCGACCACAGTTAGGGCTCACGGCAACTGGCGCGGTGACGACGCTAGGGCACAGGGGAGACGATCTGTGGCGGGTCGGATCTAGTGGTCGGCGATAGTAGTCGGAGGCGCACGGTGGCGATCGGCTGTGGCGACCGGGCGAAGCAAGAAGGAGAGGTGAAAATCGGCCGACTCCTCCCTCACTACAGCGGCTAGGGCAAAGGAGATGGTGCAGCATCGCAGGCCTAGTGAGGAGGAAATCAACCAGTTGTGAACCCAACCTAGGGTTCAGGAAATCGGCCGAATCTGGCGGCGGTGGCGAGGCCAGCAGACACGGGAAGCAGAGATAGGGAAGAGGAAATGGAGAGTAGTGCTCGGATTCCCCTCGTCCTTTGGTTTTGTTCGCGGAGAAGAGTGGCGCCGTCGGGTGGAGAAGGTGAAACGACTTCGACGAAATGAAGAGGCATCAGTTTGGGGGAGATAAGAAGAAACCGATGGTGAGGCGCGGGGAAGGCACGGGTCGGGGAAAGAAAACGGGGAAAGAGAAATAAAAGAAAAGAAATATATATAATAAAAATAAAATCAACTTTTCCTCACTTAAATGGGGTAACCTAAATAGACTTTCCCGAGGCCCCATTTTTATCCCCGTAAACTCGTCCATATGAGCCCGAAAAATTCTCGAAAAATTTCTAAAAATTCCAAATGATTTTCTTATTATTATTCGCCCTTTTTTCGGTATTTTACATACCCAACATTGTTTACAACTTCACTCGTTGTTCACAACACAATAACGAAGGTCTCATACCCTTTATTATTCTTAACGCTCATCCTTGAGCATATTCCACTTGGTATATTCACACACGATTCAAATGAAGGTCCCATACCCTTCATTATCATCAAATGCTCATCCGTGAGCATACACCACTTGAATAATGAAGATATCCACTCTCCATTATATTCACCTGCCCAACCTTGAGCATTTTCGCTAAAGAAGGTTAATCACCTTCCAAGGTGTATGAAAAATAGATTTTCATGTCATTAAAGAGTAACTCCCTCTAAAGATATGCACGTAACTTTTGTCATTGCACCAACAATGACTTGGAATCCCTAAACCTTTAAAAAACCCAAATTTTGAAGTTTTGAGGTTCAAAAATTCAATATTGAAGCCAAACCTCAACCTAAACCTCTACTTAGTCTTCCTTAACCAATCCATCCTTATTTTCATCATGAAAACTCCCCCTAAATGTATACAAATGTGTGTCAAGGGGTTAGGAATGGTTGTATAGACTAAAAATGGTTTAGAATGCTGAAAATTGACTTTTCCAGCCAAAATCAGCATCCCCAATCGATTGGAATTATGTCCCAATCAATTGAACCCTGCTGAATCGATCCACTGATCGATTCAGCCTGCGTGGATCGATCGGTGGATCAATCCAGCGAGCTTTTCCTCATGGGAAAACTCCTCTCAATCGATCACCTGATCGATTGAGGCACTCCAATCGATCGGGTGATCGATTGAAGCTCTGAAAATGCTGAAATACATTTTTAGTCAATTTCAAAAAGTCCCCAAAAATTCTACAAAAATAAAAAAATCATGAAAATTCATGTAGACATTCCTTAGGGTATATACTATCAAGGAAAAATAGTTTTCTATGAAAATACTTTTCATTTTCCAAGATTGACACATACTTGAAAACTTATAAACTTTAGTGTTTTCTTTCAAGTTTGTGTTGGAGTGTATACTTAAAAGTTTAACTTTTGTACACATTTATTTTGAAATAAAGAATCACATTGGTCAAATGTTTACATTTATTTGTTAAATGTAATTGTTCAATTAATTTATATAGTAGATAACATGGAGTGTGGAGTCACACTTAGAAGATCATGTTGTCGGTTCTCTATAAATTATAAACAGTTGCTCACGACTAAGATGGAAAGGAACAAACCATCAGAATAGACGTAGTGTAATTAAGTATTAGTTTATCTTGACTAATAAATTACACTGATATACTTTAAGTGTATTGAGTAGGATCATTTAGGTAAGTTCTTTTTGTACTGACTTAGTAAAAGAACTAGACCTTAGTTATTATGGAAGTGTGTGCTCTTAATTCTAATATAATAACAAGTATGTATATTTAATATTTATTTCTTTGACTTATCAAAGGGTGAGGTTTAGCTCGATAAATCAATATGCCCGATAAGTTGGGAAATGATATTACTTATAGTATGTGTTGTTGATTATAGAAGGAATCTGTGTCCTAGTTATCTAGGTTGAGAATGTCCCCAAGAGGAGCTCATAAGGATTGTCATGTTAAACCCTGCAGGTGGACCTAGTCCAACATGACAATAAAGTTGGGTGGTACTACTCTTGGAGCTAGATATTAATTAAATGAGTTGTCAGTAACTCACTTAATTAGTGGACATTCGTAATCTTAAACACAGGGAGACTAACACACTCATGATAAGAAGGAGCTCATAATGTAATTTGGGATTGGTGCGGTAGTGCGGTAATAACTCTCTAGTGGAATAAGTTATTATCAATGAACTTGAGTTGTGTGTTCGGGGCAAGCACGGGATACTCAAGCTCATCGGAAGGCCAAAACCAATTTCTCCTCTAGGTCCCTGTTGTAGCCTCAATAAGGCCTCAAGTCCATCCAAAGAAAAGCCTATCTTGGTGTCTAAGAAGGGGCCGGTTCATTGCTTGGTGACCAAGCAATGGCCGGCCACATATTCTCTAGAAGTGGCCGGCCACATATTCTCTAGAAGTGGTCGGCCCTTGCCTTGGGCAAGGGGGCCGACCGCAATATTTAAATTAGGAAGGTTGTTTTTGAATTTTTAAATTTTCTCAGATATTTACAATTTGTAAAAAGAGAGATTTTAAAAATTTATAAAATTTTCCTAATTTAAATTAGGCCACAAGGTTTTAAAAGAGAGTTGTAAAATTTATAAAACTTTCTTTTAAAAAGAAATATTATTAGAGATGTTTTAAATTTTAAAACTTGGTTTTAAATTTTAAAACTTTCCTTTTAATATCCACATTAGAAAAAAAAGAGAGTTTGTAAAATTTTATTAGAAGTTTTCTTCTTTTAAATTTTATAAATTTTTTTTCTTTCTTTCCCTTTTAATAAGTGGCCGGCCACCTTGCTTGGTGCCCAAGCAAGGGGCCAGTCAAATAATTAAACATCAACAAATAGTTGTTTAATTAATAAATCAATCTAGGATTGATTAATTAAAAGGAAAGAAAAAGAAAAAATTAAAAGGAAATAGGAATGAGTCTAATTTTTTATAAAACTCCTTCCATAATTTCCCGTTGGGAAACTAATATAAAAAGGGGGGAAGGGGAGGCCTTGAAAAATATAACAATTGATATTGTGTTGTTGGAGATCATCAAGTGGTCGACCCCTCTCCCTCTCTTCCCTTTGCTCTCTTTTGCTCCTTTGTGGTGGCGGTGGCTGAATTCTAGAGAAGGAGGAGAAGCTTTCCGGGTGGTGTTTGTCTTGGAGGATCGTCGCCCACACGACGTCCAAGAGGAGGCGAGGGATATGGCAGAAGATCTCGAGGTTTTTAGCATATAAGGAAGAGGCATAACTAGTATTTAATTTTCGCATCATACTAGTTAATTTTTCTTTGTATAAATACCAAATACAAGAGGCATTCGATTCTTGTTTTTCGAATTTAATTTCGATGTTGTGTTCTTTTTCTTTTTTCCTTGTGATTTGATTGTTCCTTTTGGTTAACCTAGAGTTATATAAGGAAATTAAATATTAACTTTCCTTAAAAGACTTTGTCTAGTCGGTGGTGGTTGCTCCCATATCCAAGAAGGCCAAGTGCCTCGCCATGCAACACTGGAAGCTAATTTGGAAACTAATATTTAATTGAATTTATAACTTAGGTGATTTGGATCAAACGTGTTAAGTTCCGCAGAAGATCCAAATCTAAACCTAAAAGAACATATAAGTTAAACTTGGAATCAAACGTGTTAAGTTCCGCAGGAGATACAAGTTTAACTTAAAAGAACACATGGTAGCTAGGAAAGGTTCAGATCACGTACAAAATTTTTGTACAGTGGAGCCATTGGGTTTTCCGAGTAGCAACCAACAGTTTGTGCTAAACTATTAATGATGATTACTATCAAAAGATAGTCTTCACCAAGGTTTTCCAAATGTATTTTAAAGTCATTTTCAAAACCAATATCCAACCATATTCCTTGGGCTCAATGCATATGACTTTTACATTAGTTTTCCCAATGATTGGAAAACATATAACTATGTGTTTTGATGAAATTAAAACTCAACAGAATGCACTAAATCAACATCTTGAGTTTTGTTCATCATTCTAACATCTCACTTGTATTCAATGTGTACGAAACCACATACAAGTCACCTTATAGTTCTTAGTGAGATGTAAACTTTGGTTTTGCCCTAATCTAAGGGTCATGCATATCTATTTAGGCATTTTGAGGTTACGAACATCCACCAAGGATGTTACTTGTTAATAAATACCATTTGTCCTTAATTTCAAGAAATTTAAAAATTATGCATGATGCGATATGACATATATCACAGATAAATAATTTTCAAAAGAAAATTTCCTAGAACTACATGATGTATGTATGACATGACATGGTATTTTTGTGTTTTTCATAATAAGTCATGAGTGCAAGAATAAACATGATGTCATGACATATGATGGGCAAACAAAGCATGGCAAATTAGCATAAATAAAATACCTAGAATAACTATCTAAGTATCCTTAAACCTTAGCTAACTTAAAGTTTAAACCCTACATTACCCAAAATGTCCCAAGAAAATGCTAAAATCCAATTTTGACATTTTTTTTTTACTTTTCCTAATTTGTGCCAATTTAAATTAAATATATTCCTCAAATTTTTGGCACAATTTACTCTTTCAAGAGTAGCAAATTAAGTTAAGGCTTAAGTTGCCTTTAATTTCCTAAGAACATACCACAATCCTAACTTGGTAGTTCTTATGATTTTCCCAAATGTGCCAATTTAATTTTAAAATCAAACTTCTCACATTATGGCACATCTTACTCTTTCCAAGAGTAAGCCATTAATCCTTATCATTTTCAAAGGTTAACAATAACCATGAAAATGCTCTTAGAGTGCCAACTTCATCAAGATTGGGTTAACTACCCTTTCAATTAGAGTTGACACTCTCTAACCCATCTAAGGGGTAGAGAAAATGCTCCTAGGAACCCAAAACCTATTGGTGCTCCTTGGATGCTCTAGGTACTCACTAGGGATAACCTCCCTAGATACTTTCCTAATGACCTTGGTAGGCTTCTTAGAGGCCTTGGTCACATTTTCTAGGTCAACCGTAGGGATTGCTTCCCTTGTGACCTTCTTAGTGACTTTCTTAAACTTCTTAGAAGTCTTAGTCACATTTGTTGTTGCAAAAATACTTCTAGAGATGACTTCCCTTGTATTTTTGACTTGACCATTCGACCTAGGGTTGGTTCCATAATTATATGGAACCATATGGTAAGAAGGCACTTTTTGGTTTTAGGTTTGTATCCCAACCCTCTATGACCCTTGGATGACCCTTGTTGTGCTAAACTTAGATTTTGCTCATTTTTCCTTTTTAGGATATTTTCCATTCTTTTTAGGGTCTTTTCTAATTTATCAAGTCTTGACCTCATGACTTGATTTTCTCTCATTAAATCCTTAGATTTTGATTTTTCCTTAAATCCTTGAGCATTTTTATTTCTAGGCTTATAAATATGGTCCTTAGTGTTATTGCCTAAACTTTTACCTACCTTCCTAACCCTAGGTGTGATAGTCTTAGCATGGAGAGCCATATGTTTTTCTTTAATACTATCATGCTTCCTATTTTTATGGTAAATAAAATTAAAATGATAAAAATTGGAATTACCATGCTTTTTACCATTATTTAAAGGGGTAGGCTCAATAAATGATACCTTTTGTTTTACCTTGGAGACTCCCCCTTGAGTCTTGACCGCTTTCTTCCTCTTGGGGCATTGACTCCGATAGTGTCCCTTTTGATTGCAAGAGAAGCACACAATGTGCTCCTTGCTCTTCTTTGTTCCGAGAGCGGTCTCTTTGGGCTTCTCCTTGTCCTTTGGTGCCACTTGGCCCTTCTTCTTGGCCAATTTAGGGCACTTGCTCTTGTAGTGCCCATGTTCCCTACACTCAAAACATATAATATGATTTTTATTTTTAGATGAAATATTTATACCTTCACATGTAGGGATGACACTTGATCCTCCATTTGATGTCTCTTAATTTTTAGAGGATACATCATCTTCTTCTCCTTTTGACCCGGATGTAGACGCTTCTCCTTCTTCTTGATCCAGCGTCACTGAAGGTCACTCCCCCTCAATCCTAGAGGTGGAGGCTTCTTCATCTTCATCTTGTATATGGAACAAAGAGTATGCTACCTCTTTGCCCTTTTCATTGTATTCCTTTGAAGATGAAGCTTTTTGGACTTCTTCTTCTTTGGAAGTTGAGCATCTCTCAAATTCGGAGTCCTCTTGCTCTTGGTCTTGCTCCAATGAGTCGCCCTCTTTGGATTCTTCATTGTTTTGTATAGTGGAGGGGATCTCATGTATTTTTGCCACTTTGCTCCATAGCTCCTTGGCATTCTCGAATTCTCCAATTTGAGCCAAAATATTGCTTGGCAACAAATTAACCAATAGCTTGGTCACTTTATCATTTACCTCGCTCCTTTGAATTTTCTCTTTGCTCCATTTGCTCTTCTTGAGGATCTTGCCTTTTGAATTCTTTGGAGCTTCGAAGCCTTCCATTAGAGCAAACCATTGCTCTATCTCCACCATCAAGAAATTCTCGATCCTTGATCTCCAAAGATCGAAGCTCATCATTGTGAATGGTGGAGGCACCCTTGTATCGAATCTAAGTCCGTCTTGGAATTCCATCTTGAAGTTGAGCCTTTTTGAATTCTTTGACTTGATAAATTTGCTTCAACTTCTTCACCCTCTAGCTTTTTGCCCCTTCCGGTAATGATTCCGGTGAAGAGCAACCTTGCTCTGATACCACTTGTTGGGACCAAAATGTAGCTAGAGGGGGTGAATAGCTTGGCGCGATCTCGTGCTCTTCGTTGCTTGTTTCTTGTGGTGAAATGCAGTGGAAAATACAAAGAAACAACACTCAACGCTAACACTAGGGATTTACTTGGTATCCACCTCAAGAAGAGGTGACTAGTCCAAGGATCCACACACTCACGCACCCTTCACTATGAAAACACTCCTTCTCGGTAACTACCGAAGGCGGAGAAGCCCTACAATACTCTCAATACAACAAGAAACAAAGAGAAGAAAATACAAGGGAAAGCTTACACGGTTTACACAAGAAACCCTAACCCTAGCTTCTTCTTCTTGCTGTAGATCCACCTCTTGACTTGGAAATGCCTACAAGAACCTTCAAGATCTGGCATGAGAGTGACTGTGGAGAAGCTCTGTAGTCGCTGTTGTCGCTGGAGAAGAAAGTCGAGAGGTATCTGGAGAGAAACGCTCGCCAACAGCTAAATACGACGTCAACGGTTGAATCCCAATCGATTGGATTGCTCCCAATTGATTGGGGAGGCTTTGGATCGATTGACCGATCGATCCAGAGCGCCTCTGTGCTCTTTGGGAATTGCCTAGATCAATCAATCGATCGATCCAGGGCTTATCGCGTGAAAACGCAGCTCCCAATCGATCAGCCGATCGATTGAAGGCTCCCAATCGATCGACCAATCGATTGGGAGGCTTTCTATGCGATCGACGATTCTCCCCAATCGATCGGCTGATCGATTGGGGAAGCCTTTGTCGCGGGGACTCACCCAATCGATCAGCTGATCGATTCAGCTCCTTGTTTTTGCCCAAAACCAAGTCCAAAGTCCCTTAAACCAACATCCGGTCAACCATGACCTGTTGGTACATCATGCCTAGCATCCGGTCACCCTCGACCTGCTAGGACTCCCTCACCAAGTGTCTGGTCAATCCCTTTGACCCACTTGGACTTTTCTCCTCCAGGTGTCCGATCAACCTTGATCCATCTGGATTTTTCATGCCTGGCTTCACTCACCAGGACTTCCCTTCTGCCTAGATTCACTCACTAGGACTTCTTATATGCCTGGCTTCACTCACCAGGACTTTCCTTACTGCCTAGCTTCACTCACTAGGACTTTCACATGACTTCAATCACCAGGATTTTCTTCTGCCTAGCTTCACTCACTAGGTCTTTCACCTGGCTTCACTCACCAGGATTTTCTTCTGCCTAGCTTCACTCACTAGGATTTTCCAATCAAGTATCCAGTCAACCTTGACCTACTTGACTCTTCTTCACAATCTCCCCACATGAACAATTGCACCTGCAATCTCCATGTCTTGTCTCCATGTTTTGTCAAACATCGAAATCCAAACATCAAGACTCGAGCTTGACCCAATTCAAGCTCAGTCAACTAGGTCAACCTTGACTTAGGGAATATTGCACCAACAGCTTTATCCACGCTCGAGGTGCCCTGGATCCCTTTCGAGGCACCTCCGAGCCACGTCAGTCAACGATAACTTTATCCTAGGAGGCCTTAAAAACTCCCTAAAGCTAGGAATTCAACAACAATCACTGTATTAATTTCCAAGCTAATTTCTCGAGCTGTCAACTTTTGTAAGAGGCAACTCCGCCTTCAATGAAAGAGTTTTTTAATAATTTTTTTTATTGCTTTAGATTAACAACCACCTAAGTTGTAATCAAGTAACTCTTTGAGCATGCTTACCTTTTTTTGTTATTTCTTTTATGTTAGTTATTTGTTTTTACTAATATTATGTACTTGCATAGTTTAAATAATAAGAGATTTTTCTAACTTATTTTTAGGGTTATTCACCCTCATCTAGCCAACCTGACGCGGATCTACAATTGGTATCAGAGCGAGATGCATTTTAGAAGGACTAATTGTCAATTAAAGCAACAAGGAGATGATCAGATTTAGCATTCACCCACCAAAGTTCGAGGGGGAGTTCACAATATAGAAAAAGAAAATAGAGGTATTTTTCAAAATAGATTTCAATTTATTATTAATAATCAAATATGGTTTATAGTACTCAAAGATTAACATGGAGAAGAAAAAGAAGAGTTTCTCTGGAACAAGAAGGAACATGCCGACTTCATGGCAAACGAAAAAGTAGAATTTTATCTACTAACTATGTTACCACCTCTAGAAGTCAACCACATCAGTAACTACAACTAGGCCAAAGAACTGTCACGCATCGGAGGAGTCCTTGCCTAGCTAATGTACAGCATTTCCCCCTTATGACAATATATGAAACCTGAATACATAGCCACACGACTATACACGTATAATTATAGACCACACAACTGGAAACATACATAATCATGCAGGCACAGCTAAAACAAAAACACAATGGAAGATATAAGGACAACCCACAATAACCAAAAACAACAAACTGTGAGTCAACTCGGCTTACACAACAACCACCAATAACTACAAAAGGAATCATAAGGCTAAATACCAAGTTTGAGTTAAATTATTACAACACCAAGTCTATAAAATCTAAAAATACGAGTAAAGCATAAAATAGAGTAAAAGTCATCCTCAGATATGACGTGAGACCGATAGATAGGAAACTCCAAGTGACTCTACAACATCTTCATCTTACCTAAAAAACATAAAAGTATAAATGGGGGTAGTGAGTCTGGGTGACTCAGTCGGTAATAGACATGATAGTGCATGGTCAATATAAAATATAGAGATCAAAGCATACAGTCTAAGTAGGGAAATAAGAACATAATCACCTGTGACATAATAAATGCACATAATCATAACTGATATAATGAATGCACATAATCATAATTGACATAATGAATGCACATACCCAATCTGGATTTAACGTACATGGCATAGTGATAAAAAAACTCACTAGGAGTCAACAACGGATCTGCTCGTAATACCTGAGTAATATAACTGATAGTATATACATGTATGATAAATGATCATGTATGAAACATGAAAACTATATGCAACAATCATAGCTCAATCAAATGGCACAATCACAAGCAAATACAGAGATATATCTCTGAAAGATGTATCGTGCATTATCTGTATATGAACATGTATACGCCATTCCTACACTCCGCTCACAACCAACACTATATCTGAGTGATCGAGCGAGTAGGATTGTGATGACTGCTTGTGTCTCCAACTACCACTATATCAATATGGTTGAGATAGGCAGGATGTAGAGTAGCTATCTAGCTACATAACAGTGAGGGGTCACTGCCTGCATGACTCCAGCTACCACTACTCAGAATGGTCGAATGGGCATAACAGGATAAGTTGAACCCAACTCTAGCAACCACTTACCCTGAGTGGCCAAATGGGCAGTGAATATAACTGATGACTATCTCATACCACAAGGGAGCAATGATCATCAATATTCATATAGTATAATGATAAGCATGATGTAAATAATCATGATACAAACATAGTCATCATCAATGCAACAATATGATCAACATAAGTACCTCTAGTATATGATCTATCTAACACCTAAATATATAGATATGGGTAGAACTAATAGGTGTCTACTAAACAATAAATACAGCAAGTAGCAACACCTAAAGTACACCCCAGACATCTAGGCACCCTACAACATAACGTATAATCATCATGATACCTCTAATAATCACACTGACACGTGTGCTCTGTTGGTGCAATCGACCTAGCTTTGATCGGTACGATCATGATTTTGATGCGTGTGTCAAAGAGTTTAAGTTAAGTTTTTATGTTGGTTTAATATGTGTTTGAGTCTTGCAGGACTTGGTAAAACACATGAGCAAAAGCTCATCCGAGGGCTCAGATCTTTGAGTCGGTAAAGGATGGTGTGAAAGACAACCGAGGGATCGCTGGACGAGGAGCAATGGAGTGGAGCTGAGGGAAGCAGACTTCAAGGCAACGTGAAGGATGACACGGAGAGGAGTTGTAGGCTCGGGTGCATCTGAGGGACGAAGGTCGAGGAAGAGGCCTTCAAGGGTGACTCCAGAAAGGATGAGTGTGAGTGAATGTAAGGTACCAATCGACTGGTCCAAATTCATGAAAGCACAGTATGGTTTTGTGATCGACAGTTGCAAAGACCAGTCGACTGATGATGACACCAGTCGACTGGTAGATAGCCGTTAGCAAGATTATGGATTATGCAGAGTGCCATTGGCTGTGTCCAATGGCTACACCAGTCGACTGGTGCCAAGATGAGTTGATGTTGTAATCAACTCTCTCCTCTTATTTAAGGGGAGCTTTGAGGTATGAAGGAGGTTACTCATGCTTGTTGAATAACTCCTAATTTTTTGCCCAAAGCTTCCAATTCTTTTTCTTCCTCCAAAACCTAAGTTTCATCTCGTAAGAGGAAGAGAGCTTTGTAAGATGTTGTACTCCACTGAGAAGGAGTAAGCTTTATCCAGCGATTGTTGGGGATTAATTCACTCAAGGATTAAGGGTCAGTTTGTTGGGACTGAAATGTAGCTAGAGGGGGGGGGGTGAATAGCTCTTCGCGATCTTGTGCTCTTCGTTGTTTTTTTTCTTCGACGATGTGCAGTGGAAAATACAAGAAATGATAACACAACGCTAACACAATGGTTTTACTTGGCATCCACCTCAAGAAGAGGTGACTAATCCAAGGATCCACACACTCACACACCCTCCACTATGAAATCACTCCTTTACGGTAACTACCGAAGGTGGAGAAGCCTTACAACACTCTCAATACAAGAAGAAAGCAAGGGAAGACAAATACAAGAAATATCTTACAAGATATGCAATGAAAACTCTAACCCTAGCTTCCTCTTCTTGCTGTAGATCCGCCTCTTGACTTGGAAATGCCTCTGAGAACCTTCAAGAACTGGCGGTGAGAGCTCTGTGGAGAAGCTATAAAATCGCTTGTGTCGCTCGTGGAGTGGAATCGAAGAAGTGCTGAAGAAACGCTCGCCAACGGCTAATATCTACGCCAACGGCTAATATTGATTGGGGAGGCTTTGGATCGATCAGTCGATCGATCCAGAGCGCTTCTGTGCTCTCAGGAATTGCCTGGATCGATCGGCCGATCAATCCAGGGCTTCGCGAAATCGCAACTCCAATCGATTGGGCGATCGATTGGAGGCTCTGAATCGATCCGCCGATCGATCCAGAGCTGTTCTGTGCGATCGCGAGCTTCTCCCAATCGATCCACTGATTGATTAAGAGGAGGCTTGTCAAGGGGACTCACCCAATCGATCAGCTAATCGATTAGGCATGAGCCAATCGATCAGCTGATCGATCCAACTCATGGTTTTTGCCCAAAATCAAGTCCAAAGTCCCCTAAACCAACATCTGGTCAACCATGACCTGTTGGTACATCATGCCTAGCATCCGATCACCCTTGATCTACTAGGACTCCCTCACCAAGTGTCCAGTCAATCCCTTTGATCCACTTGAACTTTTCTCCTCGTGCCAAGTATCCAGTCAATCCCTTTGACTTACTTGGACTTTCACCAGATGTTTGGTCAACCTTGACCCATTTGGATTTCCTCGTGCTTGGCTTCACTCACTGGGACTTTCCCCTGCCTGGCTTCACTCACCAGGATTTTCTTCTGCCTAGCTTCACTCACTAGGACTTTCTACAACTGCCTGACTTCACTCACCAGGACTTTTACCTGGCTTTACTCACTAGGTTTCCCACTCTTCCTAACCTCCCAGTTAGGACTTTCACCTGACTTCACTCACCAGGATTTTTCAGTCAAGTATCTAGTCAACCTTGACCTACTTGACTCTCCTTCACAATCTCCCCACATGAACAATTGCACCTGCAATCTCCATGTATTATCTACATATATTGTCAAACATCAAAACCCAAACATCAAGACTCGATCTTGAACCAATTCAAGCTCAGTCAACTAGGTCAACCTTGACCTAGGGAATATTGTACCAACAATCTTCCCTTTTTTGATGTTTGACAATACCTCCTTTAAGTTAGGCTAATCTCATACCCTCAACCTCCTTCATGCCAAAATATGAATGAGAATTCCCTCCATTCTCCTCCTTTTCTAGAGCGCAAACTCCCTCTTAGGTAATGAAGGCCTAACTTAAACCCTACATTCTCCTCTTATTGGCACACATCAAAAACTCTCCCCCTGAAGAGTTACCTAACGTTGTTTACACCTTCACTCATTGTTCACATCATAATAACGAAGGTCCTATACCCTTCATTATTCTGAACGCTCATTCTTGAGCATATACCACTTGGTATATTCACACACGATTCAAATGAAAGTCTCATACCCTTCATTTTCATCAAATGCTCATCCTTGAGCATATACCACCTGAACAATGAAGAAATTCACTCTCCATTGTATTCAAATGCCCAACCTTGAGCATTTACGCTAAGGAAGGTTAACCACCTTCCAAGGTATATGAAAAATAGATTTTCATGTCCTTAAAGAGTAACTCCCCCTAAAGACATGCACGTAACTTCTGTCATTGCACCAATAATGACTTGAAATCCCTAAACATATAGGAAACCCAAATTTATAAGTTTTGAGGTTCAAACATTCAATATTGAAGCCAAACCTCAACATAAACCTCTACTTAGTCTTCCTCAAACAATTCATCCTTGTTTTCATCATGAAAACTCCCCCTAAATGTATACAAATGTGTTTTGAGGGGTAAGGAGGGGTTATACAGACAAAAAATGCTGAACTCTAGCTTACCCAGCTGATCCTGTCTGAGAAGCTGGACAAGACGGAGATCCGGTAAAAAGAAACCCATCGCTGGTGAAGAATAATGATTAGAGAATGTCGATCCGAGAAACCCAAAGCGGATCCAAGAAGATGAAGCCCCCCAAATATCCTCTCGAGGCAAAAAACCAATGGCGATGAGGAGATCCAATCGAAGAACACCGGCTTCGGAACTCCCAAAGCTTCCTGCACACAAGAGACCAACCAACACTACCGTCAGTGACCTAAGACCGGGGTGGAAATCCCTGGCTAGGCCCTCCGACGCTCAAGTTAGTGATCTCTCTCTCGGTGTGGAAGAAGGAGGAAGAAGATGAACAGTAATTGAGAAATTAGGGTTATGGGTGTGCGCAGTGATGTGAACTTACCTTGCCAACGGAGAGGATTCCCCTTTTTATACCACTTTATATAACCTCCGTAGTCATGAAGTGGACCCCGATTTTTTAGAGTTTGTTATGAGATGACGTAAGCTGTGTACTTATGGTGAATAACTTTTTAAGGAATCTTCTTCGTACCCTAGATGTACCTTTTTTGTCGTCTAGCACCTGCAAAACAATCTGAAAACACATTTCCCACCAAAAAATATATAACACTGGTTATGCAATCGTATATTGCAAACATATTTAGGAACTACTTTATTTGTAATATCACTTTTCTTTTATCCTACCAGTTTGTTTTCAAAGTGTTCCTATCCTTCTGGCTAGGTTTGACCAATTATTATTACCTCTTGTGAGGTTCCTGAGGAAGTGTCTGTCCAAGCTCCTTTATTTATTATTTTAACTAACATTGGGCTATATTTAATCAAATATCTTTTCAAAATATTAGTCAACCTGGCTGATATTAACCTTCCTTCTTAGGGTCACGTCTCGGTTGATACTAGTCTACTCGCTTTGGAAGTATATCCCGGCCGATACTAGTCTACTCGCTCGGAAGTAGATCCCGGCCGATATCGGACTACCCCCTTTGGGGCATATGCCCATTGATATGGGTCTTCCTTCTTGGAAGCATATTTCGGTCAATATAAACCTACCTCCTTTTGGGATATATCCCAGCCGATATTAGCCTACTTCCTTTGAGGTATATGCCAATTAATATGGGTCTTCCTCCTTGGAGGCATATTTCGGTCAATACAAACCTACCTCCTTTTGAGGTATATCCCGACCGATATTAGCCTACCTCCTTTGAAGTATATGCCAATTAATATGGATCTTCCTCCTTGGAGGCATATTTCGATCAATACAAACCTACCTCCTTTGGAGGTATATCCCGGCCGATATTAGCCTACCTCCTTTGAGGTATATGCCAATTAATAAGGGTTTTCCTCCTTGGAGGCATATTTCGGTCGATATAAACCTACCTCCTTTGGAGGTATATCCCGGCCGATATTAGCCTACCTCCTTTGAGGTATATGCCAATTAATATGGGTTTCCTCCTTGGAGGCATATTTTGGTCGATATAAACCTACCTCCTTTGGAGGTATATCCTGGCCGATATTAGCCTACCTCCTTTGAGGTATATGCCAATTAATATGGGTCTTCCTCCTTAGAGGCATATTTCGGTCGATACAAACCTACCTCCTTTTGAGGTATATCTCGGCCGATATTAGCCTACCTCCTTTGAGGTATATGCCAATTAATATGGGTTTTCCTCCTTGGAGGCATATTTCGGTCGATATAAACCTACCTCCTTTTGAGGTATATCCCGACCGATATTAGTCTATCTTCTCCGTTTGGTTATATCCTTTTCCCTTCTTATCGGGGACTTATGAAACCTAACCTATATCACTAGCCTCCCTTCAAGTCTAGTCGAAGGAGGTATAGACGGCTGACTAGACATAAATCTGATTTTGTCTCTTCCTACCCGTGACTCTGCCCTGGATATTGAAGTGACCTCACAGATTTTGTGTACAACTATCTGATAAAGCTGAGTATAGTGATCCCGTGAACCTTAGTATAGTGATTCCTTGGATCCTTTGATCCTTTAAATAGGGTTATAACCTCTTCTTCGTTCACCACCTATCTTAGTTCTTTTCCTTCCTTGTTAACTTTCACTGCTCTTTTTTCTTGCTAAGAGTATGGCTTCGACTCCCCTTCTTTGGGGGCAACTCTTGTTAGACAAGGCGAGATCTATATATGAGTTTATTCAAGTTTTTACTTCGGCTAACTCTAGGGTTCAAGGAACTGTCTTAAGAGATGAAGTTTTTCAAAGTTTAGAATTTTCATCCAAAGGTGCCAATGCTCTGAAGGGCTCAAGAAACTTCAGAGAGATTTTCACTACTCATGGAGGGGCAACCCAATAGCTCATGGATGTCGCGAGAAGGGCACAACACATATTGTTGACGGGCTAAGCTGGGTGGCTCGAGTTGCAGAACTCCAGGGCTTGAGGAGGGAAGGGGCTTTTTCATTTACTTTTCCATCATGGTCTGAATAGATTCATCCCCTTACCCTTGCCCTTGAGTCTTTCTGCTTCATTGTTTTCTTCGTCCGAGGCAAAATATTGCCACTTATGTGCCTTGACAAGCCTGGGCGAGGTAAAATGTTTCCATCTTTGCTCCATGGTAAGTTTGAATCCAGTGGGACTGAAATTTTCTAAGCGTCTCGAGAGCTTATGTTTGTAATTTTTGTTATCTGTTTGAGGTTTACTGTTCTGAGGGGAAATGTAATGCTATGTATTTGACCAGATTCTAAATGTAAAAACAACCTTTTGTATTGAATTAAGTGATTCTATTAAATCCTTCTGATTTATAAGAATAAATGTGATGTTATGCCCATTACCCCTTCGTATATCTTATGTGTCATTTATCATGGCTGAGGCTATCTTAACCGTTGGAATACTTCTATATTATAGCTAATGTTATATCAACCAATATTAGCTTTATCTATCATAAACAAAACTGTCTTAGTCGATGTTATATTTATCTGTTGTAACTAACATTATACTGACTAGTATTGTCTCGTTGATCATAAACAATGTTATTTAACTGATATTATACTTGTCTAGCATAACCAAAGTTATGCCGGCCAGTATAAAATTATTTTGATCAATGCTAGTCTGCATTTTATAAGGATGTTAATTTAAAATCTATTATTCGCCTAAATCTCTATCCTTAAATGTTTTTGTCCTTAGCCTGAGCTTAGTCAAAATTCAGTCCTTTTCACTTTATTATGTTCAGTTAATTACGTCTCCTTTCGAAACTTCCTAGCTGGTGATTGGCTCTTCTTCGGGTAAGAGAATGTTAGAAGTGTACCCCGAGGTGTTACCAACCCCAGTGTGATCCGATCTGTCGCATCTAGTATAAATGTTTCTTTATGATGATATAATACATACTTTCTCTTGCCACCACGTCACGTAAGCCTTTGCCTTTTTCCTGTGATCCTCAGCGTCTACTGAGATAAAAGTGTTTTGATCTGATGACGGTTGTGTGTTTTTCAAACCCTAAACCCTTCGTCTTCTTTTCAACTTTGTCCCTTCTTTTCTTTTCCTTAGCGTTCTTTTCTCGCTGCAGTCTTTGACCAAACCCCGTGCTCACCGTTTCTCGACGATTTTCTTTCTTGTTTTCAGTAAGTAATCTGTTGTTTTACTAGCCCATACTCTTGTCCATGGCTGAGGAAGCAATTTCTCCTTGGTATGTCCACATGTCTTCTTCCTTTGATAAAAATGTTAGGCTAACCATCCGTCGTCAGTATGAAATTCCCCAAGAGTATGGCATCATAATCCCAAAATCAGATGATCGTCCTCATCGTCCCCCTGCTAATTGCGTAACCTTTTTCAGGGATCAGTTGATAGGAGGTTTAAGGTTTCCCATTCCTCCTTTCTTGATTGAAATAAGCCAGTATTTTGATATTCCTTTGCAACAATTTGCCCCCAACGCATTTCGTTATCTATGTGGTACTTACATGCTATTTCGTTTGCGAGATATTCCTCCTACTCCTCAAAATTTCTTCATGTTCTCTTATCCCAAATGTTCAGAACCTGGTGTTTTCTTGTTTCATTCACGGACTAAAATGGTTCTTTTTGAGGATATGCCCTCGTCTCTCAAAGCCTGGAAATCCCATTTTTTCTTCCTAAAGTTTCTAGGACCTATTCCTTGGTCTCATGCCTGGAAATCCTTCTTGCCCCCCTTGCCCGACATCAGGGAGTTTCATCTTCATCATTCTTTTCTTATTTATTGTGAGAAATTGTTAAGTTATCGACTTTCTATCCCCAAATGGCTGAGAGTCGATCTTCTATACCTGTTTGGCTTAAGCCCCGTCAAACTTGATACTCATGTCCCTTTAGGTAACACCTTGTTTCTTTCTTCTTGCTTTTAACTAACTAAATTATTTTTTCTTTTCTATGTAGTGGAGAGCTTTTATGACGCTTTGATTGATGAAGAACTACGTCAGGAAGAGGACACAATTCGTGCCAAAGAAGCCGAACTTCTGGCTGCTATTATTCCTCCCCCTTCAATCGAAGAGCCGACTCCTTTAGCTGAGGTACCCAGCTCTTTGGGGGTTCTTGAAGCTCTTGAGGCTCCTGAAGGTCTTTCTGCAGAGATCCTTGCTATTTCTTTACCCACTGTTACTTCACCAGTGGCTGCTGCTGCTTCCTCATCTGCTCCTCTTCCCATCATTGAACTCACGTCTTCTGGTAGCCCCAATAAATCAATAGCTAAACTTGCCACTGGCAAACGCCCGGGGCGCAAACTTACCAGAATTCCTCCGTCGAAAAGGAGGCTTGTCCTTCCGGCTAATGAACAGGTTTCAGAAGGTTTTGTTTCTGCTGACACTCCTTCTGATGAACCTACGTTGGCCGAACTCTACCCTTCTCTTAGTTTTCCTACCTCACCCTTCTCTAATGCCAGTGCTTCTGGCGATGTCTCTTTCACTTTTCCCCTATCTATTCCAACTTCTGGATCTTTACCCTCCTCACTTTCTTCTTATTTAGTCTTTGCTCCTCCCTCTATCCCTACTTCCTCCTTCTCTGCTGGTTCTTCTACTATTCCTGTCCTCCCCATATTGCTAGGAGGTTCCTTCGTCGGCAATTGGGATGAAGTTCATCCCATTTTTGAAGAACTCAATACTTCTGAAGCAATTGACCGTTTCTCCCATAAGGAGAATCAGGTATATTTACTAACGTCTACTCTCTATTTCTTAGCGATTATCTCCTGACCTTTTATTATATTTCTAGCGATGGATAGAAAACATGGGCTTATCTCGACTGATGCACAATTTATACAATGAGAACAAGAAACTAAGGTCCGAGAATGATAAGCTGAGACAACATGTTACTGAGCTATCTTCTGCCGCGTTTTCTGCTACTACCAAGAAGCAACTTGAAACTCAGATTGAAAGTCTTCAAGCACAATTCAAATCGGCTACGGACCTCAACCAAGAATTGACTTCCAAAATTGGCGAACTAAAGGCTGATTATGAAGCAAAATTGGCTGAAAAACTCAAAGTCCTGCAGCTGAAGGAAGATGAAATAACTTCCTTAAACACCTCCCTTAATTCAGTTAAAGCCGAGTTTTCTGTTAAAGAGAATGAACTGAAGACTTCCCAAACGGCTTTGGTGGTCTACAAGGCGAACAAAGATACTCGTTACAAGGAACGGGCCACCGCCATGATTGAATATCCTGAATTCAATAGGCCGATCGTGAAGTCCATCTTATCAGCCTTTACTGCGGGAGCTCAAGGGGTGATTCAACAATTACGAGAGGAGAGCTACTTATCTCGCGACCCTCCTCCTAATTTCCTAAATCGTCACAAACTTATTGAGAACAAGCCCCCTGATCTATACCCTCAGCTGACCTTAATATGACTTAAATTCAAATTCTTGTAAAAGGAGGACCCAAACTCTGTGATGACAATCTGACAAACTTATGTGAAGTTGATTATCCCTTTTTCATTGTTAATTTTACTCTTTCTTATGACGATCATCTGTTAAATGTTGTTTGACTGGTCATCATAAAACCCCACCCAACAGATTATTATGTTTGGATTGTTTTATCATGACCGGACGGTATATATTAATGCTGACCAATATCGTCCGATACTTTATAGATTAGTTATGTCTTGCCCGATCTAGCACAGTTCTATCATGATATCCCCAACATCGATCGATTTATTTTACTTGCTTGATTTACACTTATATCTTCATATGTTATTTTATGTATTAATCAAGTCTCATATGATTTTATCATAGTGTATATTATTTACCTTATTGTGATAAAGTTTTGGTCGACATATTTGAGTGGTCTTTGTCTCGGCCGATCTATTAGAACCGCCCGATTCATATCTATGGACCTTATCCGGTAGCCTCTAACCAAGTCATGTCTGCTAACCAATACCTTGCGCTCAACTTTTGCCTTATTTTATTACACCAATAACCTGAACTTATAATTACTGGACTAATTTTTCTTTACATCCGTCAAGCTTTCTTAAAAATTATTTCTACGGAAACTTTACGCATTTTTCGAGGAAGGTTACTTAACTTTACCTCTTTCTCTTGATTTTATCCTTTAATATTATCACTTATTTATGACGATTGAAATTTTAAGTACCTTTTCTTTTCTTCTTTTCTTCTGCTATTTCTGTTTGGGGGTTTTAGCACAGGGCCGAAAGAAAAACAAGGGTTTTACGAAGTTTTCTTCCGCTTTCCCCCATCTCTCTTCATCTTCCTTGATTCCTCTTCCTTTTATTGTCTCTCTATGGCAACTTCCCCTCCTGCATGGTTTCTCTCGTGCGCTTCCGACCTTATAGATACAGAAGAAGTGGATTTAAAGGTGACCTATGATTTTCCTTCTTATATAGCTCATCCCGCTCCTCAAGATAGTCCACACCTTCCTCCTTTAGGGTGTATATCTATCTTTCGAGATCAAGTCCTACAAGGTTTTCGATTTCCTCTCCACTCTTTTTTCTGTGATGTTAGTCTCTATTTTAATATTCCCCTCAATCAGTTTGTTCCTCAATCCTTTTCTATCCTTATGAGTTTTGTCGGGGTATCTAAACTGTTAGATTTTCCCTTGTCTCCTCGTCTTTTTCATCACTTCTTTGTTCCTCGTCGGGTAGATGTTGGTGTTTTCAAATTCTAATCTCGTCCCAAGGCTATTTTGTTCAAACAAATTCCTCCTCAGGGGGAATGATATCACAAATTTTTCTACATGTGTTTCCCTTCTCCCCCTCCGTTTCCCATTCAATGGATATATGACCTACCCCCACTTCCTAGCACCCATAATCTTCTTCACGATCCTTCTGTTGCTTTTGCCTTACCCAAACTAAGAGGAGCAAAATTCAGCTTGCCGCATCTAATTGTGGAGGGTTTGATGTTTCCTTTCGGGATAGGCAATATTGACACTCCTTTAGATGGCTCTTTTGGTATGTATAAACATTTCACTTCGCATTTACTGATTAGTATATTTCTTTTATAATGGTGTTGAATTCCTATGTTCCAGCTGATGCCCTTCTTCCAGCTTTTATGTACAAGAATCCTCTATGACTAAGTCCTTTGTTAACAATCTTGGAGAAGAATGGTTGCGAGCTCGCCGAGCTAATCCTGATTCCTACACCTTGGGCTTGCTATCCGAAGAAGAACAACGAGCAAAGGCTGTCGTGGCCATGGAAGAGGAAGAAGAAGAGCCTTTCATTGCCTTAGTCAAAAAGCCAAAGCTTACCGAGGATTCCCCCTTTAGCGATTTCTTTGGTACTTTTGTGTAAGCTCCTCTTGTCCCGGTACCCATTTCTCTTGAGAGAGGTAAGGCGGCAATAACTCCTACCTACATTATCTCTAATCCTTCTCTTAGGATGATGAGACCTGGTCTACTCATTCCCTCTTCTTGTGCTATTATTTCAGTTTCTTCTGCTTCTGCTTCTGCTTCTGAGATGACCATTATCCCTTCTGTGTCTTCTGCACCTCTTGCATTGGCCTTGCCTCCTTTGGCTTCTAGGCCTCGGGCAAAATGGACACCTTGCTGGAGATCTTCTCCATGTGCCAGTCCTTCAGCTATTAGTGTTTCCATAACTGAATCAGCCTCTCCTGCATTGCCACCCTCTATTCCATCTAGTTCTTCCTCTGCTTCTCTTGTTTCTACTATTTCTTTTCCTTCCATTGCATCTTTTTCTTCTCTACCTCCTTCTTCCTCCATTCCCCGACCTCTATTTAAACATGCTGTGGGTCTACCCTCTCAATTGGGGCAATCCTCTGACCCACTTAGCTATGGTTCTTTACAACTACAAGGCTTATTGGCTGAATCTTGGCTACAGGCCTAAGAACAACTACGAGGCCTTAGTCTTTCCCATAGAGCCGACCGCCATAGCCATCAGGCAGTAGCTGTAAGTATTTCTGGTTATATGTTGTCAACTTTGTATCCTTATCTTTAACTATATCATCTTTTTGTTTAGTTCCTCGCCTCAAGTCTTCATATCAACCAGCTACTTGTGTCTAAGGACCAGGAGAACAATAAATTAAAAGCTCAACTAGAGACATTGAAGGCTACTTTACCTTCTCCTAATAATGACCTGGCTCAGCTGCAAGAGAAAGTGATTTTGCAAGATCAACAATTAAGGGCATTGAGATAGGAATTAGAGGAATCTCAACAATTACCGAAAGACAAAGAGCTTGCAAGGAGAACCCTGGAATTACAGGTGGATCGACTACATTCTGGTCTCCGACTGGAGATTGCATTAAAGGAAAAAGCTCTCTTAGATGCTTCTCATAAAAGTCTTATTTTAGAGAAAGTAGAGAAGCTTCATAATGCCTGTCTTTCTGACCAAGCTCAAGACCTAGCCTCTCATGATTTCACTATCCTACAGGAACAAGAGAAAAGGAAAGCTCAAGATGTTGAATTGTCACTGCTCCAGAAGGAATTGAAACAGCTTAAATCAGAAAAGGATGCTTTAAAAGACCAAAATACAAAACTGCAAGCTGATTTTCAAAGCTATAAGGAGCAAGAGAAGAGTCGATGGGAAGAGTGGCGTTTGACTTATTTGAAGTCTTTGGCGTTTACCCAAGAATTTGTCTGTAGGATAGTGGGTGCTTTAAATCATTCTGTGTCGGGAGTTCTCCGACAATTAAGAGAGGATGGTTATCTACCCAAGGAACCTCCCCCTTCTTTCATAAGTCATCGTCGGCTTAACGAAGAGCTACCCCCAAATTTAAAAGGTCCTTTTAATTAATCATGCCTATGTATCTAAAAAGATTGTCCATAAAAGACTTGTAACGGCAAAAACTGATAATGAAAAGAAGTGTAACAAAAACTTGGTAATCAAATGATTGCGATGTATAGGAAATTTTTGATACTTACCTGTTTCTTTATTGTCCTGGTTTGAGAATGCCTCTTTTGAAATGCTTCCGAGCATTAAGTATAAATTTTATTCGAGAATTCCTTGCTCATCTCTTGAAGTTAAACCTCGTCTTGATGAATCCTTATGTAGATAACATCTAGTGTGATTCATATTTCAAAAGAATGAATAATCCCGCGTGATTTTAGATAAGGAACTGTATAAAACTCCTGAGTTCCAAGCTGAGTATAATACTCCTGGCAAATTTTAAATACCGATTTCCATATGAATGGGTCTCCGGCTAGAAAATGTGCCATATGCATAGAATTCCCCTTGAACCCTGGCTTTTGATCCAATGTAAAATGTCAACTGATGTTGTGAATAAATCCATATAACTTTGTATTTACCATGCCAATATAATCCCGGTTGATTAGGCTTTGAAGTCTTCAGTTCCTCCCATGAAGACCCGTCCAAGTTACTTCATGAGATTTCCCGATCTACTATTGTTCTGTGATGGTTTAAAGTCTTCGGTTCCTCCCATGAAGACCCATCCGAGTTACTTTATGAGATTTCTCGATCGACTATGTTCTGTGTTCTGTGATGGTTTAAAGTCTCCGGTTCCTCCCATGAAGACCCGTCCGAGTTACTTCATGAGATTTCCCGATCGACTATGTTCTGTGATGGTTTAAAGTCTCCGGTTCCTCCCATGAAGACCCGTCCGAGTTACTTCATGAGATTTCCCGATCGACTATGTTTTGTGATGGTTTAAAGTCTCCGGTTCCTCCCATGAAGACCCGTCCGAGTTACTTCATGAGATTTCCCGATCGACTATGTTTTGTGATGGTTTAAAGTCTCTGGTTCCTCCCATGAAGACCTGTCCGAGTTACTTCATGAGATTTCCCGATCGACTATATTCTGTGATGGTTTAAAGTCTCTGGTTCCTCCCATGAAGACCCGTCCGAGTTACTTCATGAGATTTCCCGATCGACTATGTTCTGTGATAGTTTAAAGTCTCTGGTTCCTCCCATGAATACCCGTCCGAGTTACTTCATGAGATTTCTCGATCGACTATGTTATGTGATGGTTTAAAGTCTCCGGTTCCTCCCATGAAGACCCGTCCGAGTTACTTCATGAGATTTCCCGATCGACTATGTTCTGTGATGGTTTAAAGTCTCCGGTTCCTCCCATGAAGACCCGTCCGAGTTACTTCATGAGATTTCTCTATCGACTATGTTCTGTGATAGTTTAAAGTCTCCGGTTCCTCCCATGAAGACCCGTCCGAGTTACTTCATGAGATTTCTCGATCGACTATGTTCTGTGATGGTTTAAAGTCTCCGGTTCCTCCCATGAAGACCCGTCCGAGTTACTTCATGAGATTTCCCGATCGACTATGTTATTATACTAATTTATGATATTTGTACTGACCTTTTTATGGATTTTTTGTAGGGGAGCTGAATAGATCTTTAAGATTTCCCACTGTTAATTGCTCGAAAGGAGATTATAAAGGTTCTACCAAAACTTATCAATCTGTATGCATCACATTTATTTTTGTGGCGATATTGGCTTTGTATTGCATTTATTGAAAGAAATGTAATACATGAACTGTAAGGATACTTGTCTTCTTTTCATTGAGAATTTACTTCAGATAATTATGATTTGTTCATTCTGACATAATTTTAAGTAGCATGGTCTTGTTAAGTTCGGTAAGGTTGTAAATGATTGGCACTTCAAGGACGTTCCAGAATTCTTCCTTCATTATCTTGGAGATAATATGAGCCTGATGCGAGCTTTTCCACCATTTTGTAGGGTCCTCCCCATTGTGGTGCCAACTTACTGACATCCCCGACAGGTTTAATACACTTCCATACTAAATCTCCTACTTGGAAAAGTCTGGGGATTACCCTTTTGTTGTAATTTTGTCTCATTCGTTGTCAGTATGATACTAGACGAGCAACAACTTTATCTCTAATTTCCTCTATCAAATCCAGCTCCATGAGTCGTCGACCCTCATTGTCTGCATCATATAATTGTCTTCTATCAGATTCTATTCCCACCTCAATGGGAACTATTGCCTCTCCCCCATAGACTAATTGAAAGGGTGTGATTCCTGTAGCTTCTCGAGGTGTAGTACGATATGCCCAAAGAATGCTGGGTAATTCATCTACCCAGTTGCCTCCAACATGATTCAATTTGGTTTTTAAACCCCTTATAATTTCTCTATTGGTTACTTCCACTTGACCATTACTTTGCGGATAAGCCACAGAGGTAAAAGCTTGAGTAATACCATAACTTTTGCACCAAGCTAAAATTCTATCTCCTTGAAATTGTCTTCCATTATCAGAGACTAATTTATGAGGAATGCCAAATCTGCATATGATATTTTTCCACAGAAATTTAATAACTGCATCTTCAGTAATCCAAGCAAGTGGTTCTGCTTCTACCCATTTGGAAAAATAATCCACTGCTACCAATAAAAACCTACTATGTCCATGCCCCATTGATCGAAGGGACATGAGACTATAGAGGTTTTCAACGACTGTGTGGGGTGATGTGAAATATTTTGATGTTTTACCAATTTGTTGGCATCTTCATGTAGAGTAGGCCAAAAATATCCCGTTAATAAGATTTTACGGGCCAAGGATCTCCCTCCTATATGACTACCACATGAACCTTGATGAACTTCCTGTAAAATAAATTGTATATCTTCTGTACCAATACATTTGAGCAAAGGTCTAGAAAAAGCTCTTTTATATAACTGTTCCCCTACCATAGTGTACTGAGCAGCTCTCTTCTTAAATACCCTTGTCTGTTTTGTATTACTTGGAAGAATACCTTGCTGTAAATACAATATGATTTGAGCCCTCCAGTCACCTTGAATTTCTGCTTCGGCCTGTCTTTCGATATAGGATATTAACAGAGTTTGTTCTACGGGTCGATCTAGACTCCATGGTACTATAGCAGAGGCCAACTTAGCCAATTCATCTGCTACCTGATTCTCAACTCGAGGAATTTTTTTGTATATTTACTTCTTGAAACTGGGATTTCAACTTATCGAATGCCTCAGCATATAGTTTGAGTCTGTCATTATTAATTTCAAAATTACCTGATAGTTGTTGGGCTGCTAATTGAGAATCAGAATAAATGAGTACTCGAGCTGCCCCTATATGCCGAGCGGCTTGCAATCCAGCTATCAAAGCTTCATATTCTGCTTCATTGTTAGTAGCTCTATAATTCAATCTGATAGAGAGTTGAAGTCTGTCTTCCCTTGGAGATATAAGAAGAAGACCAATTCCTCTGCCTTGTCTAGTTGAGGAGCCATCCACATAAACTTTCCAAATGTTTTCTTCCTCGGGGCCTTGAACTTCTATAATGAAGTCTGTTATAGCTTGTGCCTTGATGGCCGAGTGAGGTTGATATTGAATATTATATTCTCCAAGTTCAGTCGTCCATTTGATCAACCGACCTGATGCGTCTGGGTTGAGTAACACCCGTCCGAGAGTACTATTGGTTAATACAATAATCTCATGTGCTAAGAAATATGGGCGCAACCTCCGAGCAGTCAAGACTAGTGCATAAGCCAATTTCTCTAGCGTAGTATATCTACACTCAGCTCCTTTCAATAAATGGCTAGAAAAATATACAGGTTGTTGTTCTTTTCCTTCTTGTCTGACTAATACAGAGCCTACAATGTTTTCATTAGCTGACAAATATACCCAAAGAGTCTCTCCTACTATAGGCTTAGCTAATACAGGGAGAGTAGACAAATAATCTTTCAACTCTTGGAAAGCCTTATCACATTCCTCATTCCACTGAAATTTATTGGCTTTTCTGAGTATTTTAAAGAAATGGAAACTACAATCGGCCGACCTGGAAATGAACCTAGACAAGGCTGTAATCCGGCCGGTCAATCTTTGAGCTTCTCTCATGTTGCGCGGTGGCTCCATGTTCTGAAGTGCCTTGACTTTGCTCGGGTTGGCTTCTATTCCCCGTTCGAACACCATATATCCCAGGAATTTTCCTCCTTTCGCGCCGAATATACATTTGCTCGGATTTAACTTGAGCCCATATTGTCTCAATGTCTCGCAGGTTTCTTCTACGTCCCTGCACAGATCAGTAGCTTGAAGAGACTTAATTAAGATATCATCAACATATACTTCCATATTTCTACCAATCTGCTTCTGTAAGACCTTATTCATAAGCCTTTGATAAGTTGCTCCTGCATTTTTTAGTCCGAAGGGCATAACATTATAACAATAAGTACCTTCAAATGTTATAAAATTGACCTTTTCTTGATCTTCTTTAGCTAAGGGAACCTGATGATAGCCTTGATAAGCGTCTAGCATAGAGATATACTCGCATCCAGCAGTGGAGTCTACCAATTGATCGATCCTGGGTAATGGATAATAATCTTTTGGGCAAGCCTTGTTGAGATCTCGGATATCAATTCACACTCGCCATTTGTTTTCTGGTTTAGAGACTAACACCACATTAGCTAACCAGCTGGGAAATTGTACTTCCCTGATGTAACCGGCCTCCATAAGTTTGGTTATCTCTTCTTTGATGATTTGGTTCTGTTCCATGCTAAAATTCCTCTTTCTTTGCATGACCGGGCGGGCATCTGGGAAGACATGTAAGGAATGCTCCATGACTGTAGGAGAAACGCCCGAGACTTCTTTAGGCGTCCAGGCAAATACATCATTATTCTTCTTCAGACACTGTATCAATTCGGCTTTCAGTGAGGGATCAAGATCAGCCGCAATATATGTAGTAGCTTCAAGCCGACCGATCTGGATCTGAACTTCTTCCTTTTCTTCATAAACCAGAACAGGCTGCTTCTCCTGAATAGCATTAACTTCCATTCTTTGAATCTTTCGGGCAGTATTAGCTTCAGCCCGAACTATTTCTACATAACATTTTCGAACTGTCTTCTGATCACCTCGCACCTCCCCAACTTGGTCATCAACAGGGAATTTAATTTTCTAACAGAAAGTAGAAACAACCGCCCTGAACTCGTTCAAAGCAGGTCGAACCAGTATCACATTATAAGAGGATGGGGCGTCTACCACCATGAAATAAGATCTCCTTGTTCTCATCAGAGGCTCCTCTCCTAGAGATATGGCCAACTTTATTTATCCCAGTGGTTGCACTTCATTGCCCGTGAATCCATATAGAGGAGTGACCATCTGTTGAAGTTCACTCGGGTCAATCTGTAGTTGATCGAAAGCCTTCTTGAATATAATATTGACAGAACTGTCCGTGTCTATGAAGGTACGAGAAATAGTGTAGTTGGCTATCACTGCTTTAATGATTAGGGCATCATCATGGGGTATCTCTACCCCCTCGAGATCTCTAGGTCCAAAACTTATCTCAGGACCGACCGCTCACTCCATGCTACATCCCACGGCATGAATTTCCAGTCTTCGGGCATGTGCTTTCCTGGCCCTATTAGAATCCCCATTAGTGGGTCTGCCTGCAATCATATTGATATTGCCCCGAGCAGCATTACTCCTGTTTTCTTCCTGACGAGTCGTCATAGCTTCAGAAGGAGCTTTTTCCGACACTTGGCTTGTACCGGCCGGGATCAGCAATGTGTCCTGTCGAGGCTCAACCGGGCGATATTCCAGTTTGAGCGGGCTTTGCTGCCTGGGGTACTGCTGTCGATAATGATTTTGCCTCTGATAACGCTCCCTATTAGCTCGTTTATTTCTTAAAACAAAACAGTCTTCAGTATGATGACTGCTAGTTTTATGATAAGTGCACCATCTCCTTGGTGCCTCTGGCTGTATCTCCATGTGTTGTATGGCTTATGGACGATATTCTGGTTGACGGTGAGGTGGATGAGTTGCTCTAGGCCCTCTTGGTGGAGGAACAGGGGTCAGAGCTTTCTCCTTAACCTGGATGGGAGAGGAGGTAACACCCTCCTTCCTACGAGCGGCTTGAGCTTCTTCCACATTAATGAATTCAGTAGCACGCTCAATCAAGGAATCAAAATTAACAGGAGGATTTCTCACTAAATCTTTAAAGAAATCATTATCATTTAAACCTTGAGAAAAAGGACTCACTAAGATTTCTGTGGTAGCATTAGGTACATCGATGGCTACCTAATTGAACCTTTTGATGTAGGCTCGGATGGATTCTTTGGATGCTTGCTTAATTGAAAATAGACTCCAGGGAGTCTTATGATATCTCTTATTGCTGGATAAATGGTGTAGAAAAACTTTCTTGAAGTCTTTGAATTTTCAAATAGACTTCTCTGGCAGTCTCTTAAACCAGTGTTGCGCAGCTCCTCCAAGAGTAGTAAGAAACATCCGACACTTCACCCCATCAGAGAATTGTTGCAATAATGCTACATTCTCAAATTTCAATAAATGATCCTCTGGATCTATCGTTCCAGTGTATTCACCGATCTGAAGATTTTGATACCGCTTAGGAAGCGGATCATCCAGTACACTCTGAGAAAATGGGGAGATGACTTTCTCTGGTGAGCTATTACTAGTTATCATTTTGATCTTACGCTTTTCTTTGTCTGGTGCTTCGCCAGAGGATTCCTGAAACACGGGCCTTCGACCCCCCTGCTCCATGGGAGTGCGAAAAAAGGCTCGTGGACGTCTTGTTGGAGAAACGGCTCCTGGGGGAAAATACGCATGTTCGTCCTCCTCCAGTTCTTTTCCTTTCCGATGCTCAGTAGTTGAAATTGCCGGATTCTGAGTTGTTGGTAGAGTAGCCCCAGTGTGAGCCTGAAGTTGTTGTTGTTGTTGTAAGGCTTTCTGTACGTGAGAATTGATGAGGAAATCCAGATCCTCATGACTAATAGTGAGTAGGTTTGACTTTCCGGCCTCTTCCATCTTGTAGTCTCAGATTCAGGTGAAAGTTCCCACAGACGGCGTCAAATTTGATCTTGTCTAAGAAGCTGGATAAGACAGAGATCCGGTAAAAAGAAACCCACCGCTGGTGAAGAATAATGCTTAGAGAATGTCGATCCGAGAAACCCAAAGCGGATCCAAGAAGATGAAGCCCCCCAAATATCCTCTCGAGGCAAAAAACTAATGGTGATGAGGAGATCCACTCGAAGAACACCGGCTTCAGAACTCCCAAAGCTTCCTGCACACAAGAGACCAACCAACACTACCGTCAGTGACCTAAGACCGGGGTGGGAATCCCTGGCTAGGCCCTCCGACGCTCAAGTTAGTGATCTCTCTCTCGGTGTGGAAGGAGGAAGAAGATGAACAGTAATTGAGAAATTAGGGTTATGGGTGTGCGCAGTGATGTGAACTTACCTTGCCAACGGAGAGGATTCCCCTTTTTATACCACTTCATATAACCTCCGTAGTCATGAAGTGGACCCCGGTTTGTTAGAGTTTGTTATGAGATGACGTAAGCTGTGTACTTATGGTGAATGACTTTTTAAGGAATCTTCTTCGTACCCCAGATGTACCTTCTTTGTCGTCTAGCACCTGCAAAAAGATCTGAAAACACATTTCCCGCCAAAAAATATATAACACTGGTTATGCAATCATATATTGCAAACATATTTAGGAACTACTTTATTTGTAATATCACTTTTCTTTTATCCTACCAGTTTGTTTTCAAAGTGTTCCTATCCTTCTAGCTAGGTTTGACCAATTATTATTACCTCTTGTGAAGTTCCTGAGGAAGTGTCTGTCCAAGCTCCTTTATTTATTATTTTAACTAACATTGGGCTATATTTCATCAAATATCTTTTAAAAATATTAGTCAACCTGGCTGATATTAACCTTCCTTCTTAGGGGCACGCTCGGTTGATACTAGTCTACTCGCTTTGGAAGTATATCCCGGCCGATACTAGTCTACTCGCTTGGAAGTATATCCCGGCCGATATCAGACTACCCCCTTTGGGGCATATGCCCATTGATATGGATCTTCCTTCTTGTAAGCATATTTCGGTCAATATAAATCTACCTCCATTTGGGATATATCCCGGCCAATATTAGCCTACTTCCTTTGAGGTATATGCCAATTAATATGGGTCTTCCTCCTTGGAGGCATATTTCGGTCGATACAAACCTACTTCCTTTTGAGGTATATCCCGGCCGATAGTAGCCTACCTCCTTTAAAGTATATGCCAATTAATATGGGCATTCCTCGTTGGAGGCATATTTCGGTCTATACAAACCTACCTCCTTTGGAGGTATATCCCGACCGATATTAGCCTACCTCCTTTGATGTATATGCCAATTAATATGGGTTTTCCTCCTTGGAGGCATATTTCGGTCGATATAAACATATCTCCTTTGGAGGTATATCCCGGCCGATATTAGCCTACCTCCTTTGAGGTATATGCCAATTAATATGGGTTTTCCTCCTTGGAGGCATATTTTGGTCGATATAAACCTACCTCCTTTGGAGGTATATCCCGACCGATATTAGCCTACCTCCTTTGAGGTATATGCCAATTAATATGGGTCTTCCTCCTTGGAGGCATATTTCGGTCGATACAAACCTACCTCCTTTTGAGGTATATCCCGGCTGATATTAGCCTACCTCCTTTGAGGTATATGCCAATTAATATGGGTTTTCCTCCTTGGAAGCATATTTCGGTCGATATAAACCTACCTCCTTTTGAGGTATATCTCGGCCGATATTAGCCTACCTTCTCCGTTTGGTTATATCGTTTTCCCTTCTTATCGGGGACTTATGAAACCTAACCCATATCACCAGCCAAAATCAGTATTTCAATCGATTGGAGTTGGGTCCCAATCGATTGAACCCAGCTGAATCGATCCACTGATCGATTCAGACTGCGTGGATCGATCGGTGGATCAATCCAGCGAGCTTCTGCTCGCGATAAATGCCTTCTCAATCGATCGTCCGATCGATTGAGACAATCCAATCAATTGGGTGATCAATTGAAGCTCTGAAAATACTGAAATTCACTTTCAGTCAATTTCATAAACTCCCAAAAATTCTACAAAATTCAAAAAATCATGAAAATTCATATAGACATTCCTTAGGGCATATACTATCAAGAAAAAAAATACTTTTCTATGAAAATACTTTTTATTTTCTAAAATTGACATAAACTTGAAAACTTGTAAAAACTTTAGTGTTTTCTTCTAGTTTGTGTCTAACTTTTCAATGGTGATTACTATCAAAAGATAGTCTTCATCAAGGTTTTCTAAAAGCATTTTAAAACCTTTTTCAAAACCAATATCTAACCATGTTCTTTGGGCTCAATGCACATGACTTGTACATTAGCTTTCCCAATAATTGGAGAACACATAACTAGTGTTGTTTTGATGAACTTAAAACTAAAAAGAATGCACTTAATCAACACCTTGAGTTTTGTTCATCACCCTAACATCTCACTTGTATCTAATGTGTACGAAACCATATACAAGTTACCTTATAGTTCTTTAGTGAGATGTAAACTTTGATTTTGCCCTAATCTAGGGATCATGCATATCTATCTAGGCATTTTGAGGTTATGAACATCCACCAAGGATGTTACTTGATAATGAATGCCATTTGTCCTTAGTTTGCACAGAATTAAAATAATACATGATGCGTTATGGCATACATCAAAGATAAACAATTTTCAAAAGAAAATTTCCTATGACTACATGATGCATGTATGACATGACATGGTATTTTTGTGTTTTTCATAATAAGGCATGAGTGCAAGAATAAATATGATGTCATGGCATATGATGGACAAACAAAGCATGACAACTTAGTATAAATAAAATACCTAGAATAACTATCTAAGTATCCTAAAACCTTAGCTAACTTAACTTAAATCCTAGATTGCCCAAATAATGTCAAAATCCCAATTTTGACATTTCTTTCTCAAGAAAATGTCAAAGCCCAACTGGACATTTGTTTAATCTCTTGATTTATTTATGCCAATTAAAATCAAGCACATCTCTCAAATTTTGACATATTTATCCTTCCAAACGGAGTAATCACTTTAAATTTTAGGCCTGGATTTGCTTTTAATTCCTTAAGAACATATCAAAATCCCAACTTGGTAGTTCTTTACACTTGATTTCTTGTGCCAATCAAAACTATATCAAATTTCTCAAATTATGGCACATTTTACTCTTTCCAAGAGTAAATAAAAATCCACTTCATTTTCAAAGATTAATAGTAACCTTGAAAATTACTCTCCGAGTGTCAACTTCATCATGATTGGGTTAACTACCCTTTCAATTAGAGTTGACACTCTCTAACCCATCTAAGGTGTAGAGAAAATGCTCCTGGAACCCAAAACCTATTGGTACTCCTTGGATGCTCTAGGTACTCACTAGGGATAACCTCCCTAGATACCTTCCTAATGACCTTGGTAGGCTTCTTAGAAGCCTTGGTCACTTTTTCTAGGTCAACTCTAGGGATTGGTTCCCTTGTGACCTTCTTAGTGACTTTCTTAGACTTCTTAGAAGTCTTAGTCACATTTGTGGTTTCAAAAATACTTCTAGGGATAACTTCCCTTGTATCCTTGACTTGACCCTTAGACCTAGAGTTTGTTCCATAGCTATATGGAACCCTATGGTAAGAAATTACATCCTTCTTGATTTTAGATTTGTATCCCAACTCCTTACGACCATTGGATGACTTTTGTACTCCTAGACCTAAGGTTATGATTTTTGGACCCTTGTGTTTCATTTGTGATTTTCCTAAGGATCCTTTCCATTTTATCAAGTCTTGACCTCAAGACTTGATTTTCCTTCCATAGTTCCTCAACCTCAGATTTTTCACTAAAATCTTGATTTTTCCTTTTCTTAGGCATATGCTTAAAACCCTTAGAATTATTTCCTAGTTGGTTATCTACCTTCCTAACCTTAAGTTGAGTGGTTTTAACATGAAAAGCTACATGTTTTTCCTTAATGCTATCATGCTTCCTATTTTTGTGGTAAATAGCATTAAAATGATAAAAATTAGAACTAGCATGCTTTTTACCATAATTTAAAGAGGTAGGCTCAATAAATGATACCTTACGTTTTACCTTTGAAGTTCCCCCTTGATCCATGCTTCCTCCTTTAGTTTTGACCGCTTTCTTCCCCTTAGGATATTGACTCCGGTAATGTCCTTTTTGATGGCACGAGAAGCACACAATGTGCTCCTTGCTCTTCTTTGTAGCGAGGGTGGTCTCCTTAGGCTTCTCTTTGCCCTTTAGTGTCACTTGGCCCTTCTTCTTTACCAAGTTAAGGCACTTGCTTTTGTAGTGCCCGTGTTCCCTACACTCAAAACATATGATATGATTTTTATTTTTAATTGAAATACTTATACCTTCACATGTAGGGATGACACATGCTCCTCCTTTTGATGTTTCTTGATTTTGGAGGATGCATTGTCTTCTTCTCCATTTGACCCGGATGTAGAAGCTTCTCCTTCTTCTTGATCCAATGTCAATAAGGGTCGCTCCCCCTCAATCCTAGAGGTGGAGACTTCTTCATCTTCATCTTGTACACGGAACAAGGAGTATGTTCCCTCTTTGCCCTTTTCGTTGCATTCCTTTGAAGATGAAGCTTCTTGGACTTCTTCTTCGGGAATTGAGCATCTCTCAACTTTGGAGTCCTCTTGATTTTGATCCAATGAGTCACCCTCTTTGGATTCTTCTTGATCTGGTACAGTGGAGGGGATCTCATAAATTGTTGCCAATTTGCTCCAAAGCTCCTTGGCATCCTTGAATTCTCCAACTTGCTCCAAAATGTGCCTAGGCAATAGATTGACCAAAAGCTTGGTCACTTTATCATTGGTCTCGCTCCTTTGAACTTGTTCTTGGCACTACTTGCTCTTCTTGAGAATTTTTCCCTTTGAACTTGTTGGAGCTTCGAAGCCTTCCATGAGAGCAAACCATTGCTCTATCTCCACTATCAAGAAATTTTTGATCCTTGATCTCCAAAGATCGAAGCTCATCATTGTGAATGGTGGAGACACCATCGTGTCGAATCCGAGTCCATCTCGGAATTTCATCTTAAAGTTGAGCTTCTTGAATTCGTTGACTTTGGTGAATTTGCTTCAACTTCTTCATCCTTTATCTTTGTTGCCCCTTCCGGCGATGATTCCGGTGAAGAGCGGCCTCGCTCTGATACCACTTGTTGGGACCGAAATGTAGCTAGAGGGGGGTGAATAGCTCTTCACGATCTTGTGCTCTTCGTTGCTTTGTTTCTTCGACGATGTGCAGCGGAAAATACAAGAAACAACAACACAACGCTAACACAAGGGATTTACTTGGTATCCACCTCAAGAAGAGGTGACTAATCCAAGGATCCACACACTCACGCACTCTCCACTATGAAATCACTCCTTTACGGTAACTACCGAAGGCGGAGAAGCCTTACAACACTCTCAATACAAGAAGAAGGCAAGGGAAGACAAATACAAGAAATATCATACAAGATATGCAATGAAAATTTTAACCCTAGCTTCCTCTTCTTGTTGTAGATCCTCCTCTTAACTTGGAAATGCCTCTAAGAACCTTCAGGATCTGGCGGTGAGAGCTCTGTGGAGAAGCTGTAAAATCGCTTGTGTCGCTTGTGGAGTGGAATCGAAGAAGTGCCGAAGAAATGCTCGCTAACGGCTAATCGATTGGGGAGGCTTTGGATCGATCGGCCGATCGATCCAGAGCGCTTCTGTGCTCTTGGGAATTGCCTGGATCGATCGGCTGATCGATCCAGGGCTTATCGCGTGAAATCACAGCTTCAATCGATCGGGCAATCGATTGGAGGCTCTAAATCGATCCGCCGATCGATCCAGAGCTGTTCTGTGCGATCGCAAGCTTCTCCCAATCAATCCACCGATAGATTGGGAGGAGGCTTGTCACGGGGGCTCACCCAATCGATCAGCTGATCGATTGGGCATGAGCCAATAGATCGGATGATCGATCTAACTCATGGTTTTTGCCCAAAATCAAGTCTAAAGTCCCCTAAACCAACATTTGGTCAACCATGACCTGTTGGTACATCATGCCTAGCATCCGATCACCCTTGACATGCTAGGACTCCCTCACCAAGTGTCTGGTCAATCCCTTTGACCCACTTAGACTTTTCTCCTCATGCCAAGTATCCAGTCAATCCCTTTGATCTACTTGGACTTTCACCAGATGTCTGGTCAACCTTGACCCATCTAGATTTCCTCGTACTTGGCTTCACTCACCAGGACTTTCCCCTGTCTGGCTTTACTCACCAAGACTTTCCACAACTGCCTGGCTTCACTCACCGGGACTTTCACCTGGCTTCACTCACCAGGATTTTCTTCTGCCTAGCTTCACTCACTAGGACTTTCCACAACTACCTGTGTTCACTCACCAGGACTTTCACCTGACTTTACTCACCAGGTTTTCCACTCTGCCTAACCTCCCAGTTAGGACTTTCACCTGGCTTCACTCACCAGGATTTTTCAGTCAAGTATCCAGTCAACCTTAACCTACTTGACTCTCCTTCACAATCTCCCCACATGAATAATTGCACCTGCAATCTCCATGTATTGTCTACATATATTATCAAATATCAAAACCCAAACATCAAGACTCGAGCTTGAACCAATTCAAGCTTGGTCAACCAGGTCAACCTTTACCTAGGGAATATTGCACCAACATCGTTCACCTCAAGAACAAGATGTGAAGTAGGAGCAAGCAATATCTGAACCACGTAAAAGGAATTATATTAGCGGTTTGGTATTCCTTCCTTATTATTTTCATTATTTAGTTGTATTTCCGCTTGCGCACTAATGTTGTAGGAGAAACAATTGACTTGGGGGTGTCCAAGCTATTCAACCCCTCTTTTAGTAGGCCACAAGATCCCCAATAACTGGTATCAGAGCAAGGACACCCTTCAACGAACTAATCACCAATAAGAGCACTTTATCAAAATGGTTGGCTCAAGCATCCATCTACCAAAATTCGAAGGAGATTTTTCTTAATGGAAGAAGAGAATGGAGGTATTTTTCAAAATCGATTTTGATATTATACTAATCATGGAAAATGGTTTTGAAATTCCTAGGGATCAAAACAATGAGATACTAGAGAAAATAAGATGGAGCAAGAAGCAAAGGGAAGAGTATTTAACAAATTCAAAATCAATACATCATCTACTAAATGTCCTTCCCCATCAAAAAGTAACAAGGGTTGGAAACTATTCAAGCACCAAGGAATTATGGGAAAAGTTAGTGGAGCTTCATGAAGGGACATCAGAAGTGAAATTAGTAAGAAGGGACCTTCTCTGAACTCAACTCAACAATATCAAGCTTGAGAAAGGAGAAAAGGTATCTATTATACATTCTAGAACTAAAGAAATCTTAAATGAACTAACAAGTGTAGGTGAGACACTGACAAACTGAGACATCATAATGAAAGCCATCAATGCTTTCCTAAGAACCACTACATGGATGCCCATTGTAGATTCATTCTACATCTCAAGGGATCTTGAGAAGTCTCCTCTAGATGAATTATTCTCAACAATAGAGCTCCACAAAACTAGAGTTGAAGGGCTAGATGGAGAAGCCCATAGATCAAAAGGAGTATCCCTTGTGGCAAACAAGGGAAAGGGTAAGAAGAAGAAGTCTTCACCCCCATCATCCTCCGACTACAAAAAATTAAGCACCTTAATGGATAACGATCAAGATGCGTATATGGTAAGAAAAATGAGAAGAGAATTTAAGAATTTTAATTTTAACACATCACATGCTATGAGAAGTTCAAGGGGAAAGAGTAGAAGAAGGAAGATCAAATGCTACAATTGCCAAGGAGAAGTACACATGAGGGATGATTGTTCTCTCTTGAAGAATAAGGAAGGAAAGAAGAAGGAAGAGGAGAAGAAGACAAAAGAAAAAGGGAAGAAGGTCAAAAGTTTATTCACAACATGGGATGATCCATCATCATCGGAGGAAGAAGAACATCATGCCTCCCATTTTGCTCTAATGGGAATTAATGATGTTGCCTCCACCTCATCCGAAAAAGAAGAAGGAAGGAGCTTAAGTGAAGGGGGAGGGCAAACATCGGATTCGGACGTCTCGGTAAGTGAGGTATACAATCTTCCTCCTCATGTTTTAATTAAAATTATTAAAAGTACAAATGAAGATTTGTTTAAGGCTAAAAGAAAAAAAAAGTCTTTGAAAAATGATATTATTTGTCTTGAAGAAAAATTAGAATCCATGTGTTCTAAGGATATTGATATGCATGCTTCTTCTACTATTTCAAATACATCATGTTTAGAAGAAGAAAAATAAGACTTTAAGGGAAAAGGTAGAATACCTTAGCAAAGCCCTTGAAAAATTTGAAATTGTCTTAAATACCCTAAGTATGATCATTGAGAGCCAAAAGGCAAGCTTTAAGATAAAGAGATTAGGTTATGATGAATCCAATAATGAAAAATCCTATCATTGTTTAATTGGTAGGGGGCAATCCAAGACAAAGACCATAGATAGAAAATAGATTCCAAAAGAATATTTGGTCAACCCAATTAGGAAGAATTTCTCTTGGGTACCAAAATTAATCCTCAAGGGTTAGAGGATTTTGGGATAAGTCAATCATGGAAGTCATAATTTCAATTTTTCTGTATAGTTGACTTTAGACCTAAAGGGGGAACACTTAGCCTTAATAGAAATTCATGATAAAGAAGGCTAAGTAGAGGTTACCTTATTTCATCTCACAAGGACTTACATCATATTTTTAAATATAGATGTGAGATGGTAGGATGATACTAATAATTCATTTATGCTTATGACATTTTGATGAGTTATGAAATGTATCAAAGTTTAGTGATCATAGACCAACTATGCGAAAAACAAATATTTAATTAATGGACATCTTACCCATGGATCATAATTGGATATTTTAAATGTTTTGAAAACATTCTATGTTTTACTTATAGTGATACACTTATTTTGAAACATATGAATTCAAAACAAGGTTTCAAATTGATACACAATTGCATATTTTCAAGATATTTGAAATTTGGTCAAAATTTTCAAAATACTTTGATTTTCTATGAAAAAAAATATTTTTCCTTGATAAAGGACCTTAAAATAAATACGTTTTCAAATTTTCATAATTTTTTAAATTTTCTAAAAATTTTTATGCATTTTTGAAGTTGACTTCAGAATGCTGAAATTTAAACTGATAGTGTACCAATCAACTGCATCAGATACCAATCGACTAGTACATGTTTTCCACCACTTTTAGAAGCTAGTCTTTGTTAACTTAGTCAAAAATTTGATGCCATAGTATGTGTAATTGTTTGGCATAATCTTTTTGATGGTGTTAAAAGGGGAGAAATGGGGAGGTTTAAGTTTGGAACTTTTATTTTCTCCATTTGGTGCAAAACTCGAAATTTGAGTAATAGAGCATATGTTAAGGGGGAGCTTGGATTTTATGCTTCATGTTTATACTATGCTTGTAATTTTCAAGTTGTTATATGTGCCTAACTTAAACATATTGTCACACATCAAAATATTTAAGTTAGGCTTTCATATTGGTTTGATATGTGTTTGAGTCTTGCAGGACTTGGTGAAATACATGAGCAAAAGCTCATCCGAGGACTCGGATCCTTGAGTCGGTGAAGGATGGTGTTGAAGACATCTGAGGGACTGCTGGACAAGGAGCAATGGAGTGGAGCAGAGGGAAGCAGACTTCAAGGCAACATGAAGGATGGCACGGAGAGGAGCCGCGAGCTCGGGTGCATCTAAGGGACGAAGGCTAAGGAAGAGGGTTTCAAGGCCGACTCCAGAAAGGATGAGTGTGAGTGAATGCAAGGTACCAGTCGACTGGTCCAAATTCATGAAAGCACAGTATGGTTCTGTGCTCAACGGTTGTGAAGACCAGTCAACTGGTAGATAGCTGCTAGCAAGATCACGGATTCTATAGAGTGTCCTTGGCTATGTCCAATGGCTACACTAGCCGACTGGTGCATGGACCAGTCGACTGGTGCCGAGATAAGTTGATGTTGTTGTCAGGATGTATACTAAAAGCCTAACTTTTTGTATGAACATTTATTTTGAAATGAGAATCACTTTAGTCAAATGTCTGCATTTATTAAATGCAGTTGTCCATTTAATTTATATCGTAGATAACATGGTGTGTGGTGTCACATAGAAGATAATGTTATTAGTTCCTTATAAATTATAAATAGTAGCTCTCAACCAAGATGGATTGGGACAAATCATTGGAATGATTGTAGTGTGATTTGGTATTAGTTTATCTTGACTATAAAATTACACTAGTATACTCTGTGTGTATTGAGTAGGATCATTTGAGGTTGTTTCTTTTTATATTGACTGCATAAAAGAACAAAACCTCTGTTATTATGGATGCACATACTCTTAATCCTGATATAATAACAAGCATATATACTTAGTATTTATTTCTTTAATTTATCAAAGGGTGAGATTTATTCAATTAAATCAATAGGCCCGATAAGTTGGGAAATAATATTATTTATATAGTGTGTTGTTGATTATAAAAGGAAACTGTGTCCAAGTGATTTAGGTTGATGATGCCCCCTCTGCAGGTGGACTTAGTCCGACATGATAATAAGATTGAGTGGTACTACTCTTGGAGCTAGATGTTAATTAAGTGAGTTGTCAGTAACTCATTTAATTAACGGGCATACGATATCTTAAACACAGGGAGACTAACACACTTATGATAAGAAGGAGCCCATATTGTAATATGGGATTTGTGCGGTAGTTCAATAATAAGTCTTTATTGGTATGAGTTATTATTGATGAACTTGAGTTAGGTGTTCGGGTTGAACACAGGAAGCTCAAGTCCATCAGGAGGCCAAAACCAATTCCTCCTCTCGGTCACTGTTGTAGCCTTTATAAAGCCTCGCATTCACCCGTTTTAATTTTGCTTCCTACCCAAGGAAAGGGTCGGCTAAGCCTTTCTTGGTGCCCAAGCAAGGGGCTAGCCAAACCAAAAGGAAAAGAAAAGAAAAGAAAAAGAAAAAAAAGGGGAGATTTTTTCTCAACAGAATTAGAGATTTTTCTAAAAAGAATTACGTTGATTCTTTCTTAGAAATTTTCTAAAAAAAATTATATTAATTTTTTCTTAAGAAATTTTTCTAAAAAGAATTATGTTAATTCTTTCCTAAAGATTTTTCTAAAAGAATTATGTTGATTCTTTCTTAGAAATTTTCTAAAAAGAATTATACTAATTCTTTTTAAAGAAATTTTTCTAAAAAGAATTATACTAAAGAATTATACTAATTCTTTCTTAAGAAATTTTTCTAAAAAGAATTATACTAAAGAATTATACTAATTCTTTCTTAAGAAATTTTTCTAAAAAGAATTATGTTGATTCTTTCTTAAAAATTTTCTAAAAAGAATTATACTAATTCTTTCTTAAGAAATTTTTCTAAAAAGAATTATGTTAATTCTTTTCTAGAGATTTTTTCTAAACAAAAATCTATTACTTTTTCTCCTTTTTTATCTGGGGCAAAGGGTTATAAAGGAGAGGAGGCTGTGCCACAACAACGATCAATAATTCAATTAAGAATTGATAAGTTTCTCTCCACAACTAAAAACCCTCTCCTTTCCCTTAAGGTTGGCACCCTATTCTTTCTTTTCTTTCCTCCAGGGTCAGCGCCCCACATCTTTTCTTCTTTCCTTTTCTTCCCTCTAGGGTCAGCGCCCCATCTTCTCTTGGTGGCCGGAGCTTGGAGGAAAAGAGATGAAGTACCTTGGTGGCCAGCGGTTTGGAGGAGAAGAAGAAGAAGGAGGCGTTCTTTTCTTTGCATCCTTTGGTGGTAGGCGGCTTGGAAACAAAAAGGGTTCGTGTGTTTTTGTCTTGGTAGATCGTCGCCCATATGACGTCTAAGAAGAGGAGAGGAATACGGTAGAAGATCAAGAGGTCTTTGTCTATGAAGAAAGGTACAACTAGTTATTTATTTCGCAATATAACTAGTTTTGTTTTCTTTGTATGGATCCTGAAATACCAACACAAGAGGCTAGCGATTTCGTGTTTTCATTTTTGTGCTTCGATTTATGTTTCGATCTTATGATTTGATTGAGGTCTCTATAGTTAAACCTAAGATTACTGTGAGAAGTTTAAATATTTAATTTCTTTGAAAGGCTTTGTCTAGGAAGTGGTGGATGATCTCATAACCAAGAAGGCCTAGTGCCTCACCTACGACCTGGAAGTCGATCCTTAAAATAAATATTTAATCAACTTCTGTAATATGGTTTAACTTCAGAAGAATACAAGGGTTGAACTTGGAGTACAAATGTTAAGTTTCGTTTCCAATCCAAGTTTAACTTCTGAAGAGCATATGAGTTGCTAGGAAAAGTTCTGTGCTTGTACAAATTTTTTTTATATAGGGGAAACAGAACGGTATTCCAAGTAACCCCAGCAAGTGGTATCAGAGCTAGTTTTCTACCTCTGTGTGTTTGGTTTTCGATTAAATTATGCACTACTCATACATAAGTTTAGGTCGGATAATAGTAGGATGTGCTAGATATATTAACTCTGTGGTTGCAGGCATCCTAGATCCAACTATTATTACTTTTGTGTGCTTGTGTGTGATTTGAACCCTCGGGCATGTCGAGGTTATGGTGTGTGCATGATTGTAATAATTAAATATGGTCGGTTGCCGTATTATTATTATTATTGTTGTTTTACATTCTGTTCAATCTAGATTACATGTGCATTCCCTTGTGGAATATAGGATCGATAAATGTAAAATTTTATTTTTATTGCGAGTTGTATCCTTGCTATGCGTGGTGCTATTTTGAGGACCAGAGGCGCGGCGGAGAAGGAAGCAAGATAGACGCGACGGCTTGATCCATTGGCGGCATACGCGACGACTTGATCCATTGCCAGCATATTGGAGGACTGCGTTGGATGAGACCATAATAGTTGAAAATTTTATTTTCATATTTATTGCCTTTATATGTTGTTTTATGTGTTGTGATGTGTGCTATGATGTGCGTGAATGATTAAAATTCCTCGATTTTAAATAACTAAGTGGGAGAGGGTTTATTTAATTAAATTCCATGGTCTCCATTACTAGTTTGTGTGCGTTAGTCCTAGGAAGATCGTACCGGTTCCACTGTATAAAAATTTTATACAAGTGTCGAACCTTTCCTAATAACCTATTGTGTTCTTTAGAAGTTGAATTAGGAATCACAAACGGAACTTTACATTATTGATTCCAAATTTAATTTATCTGTTCTTAATGGTTGAGACTTGGATCGCAAGCAGAACTTAACACTATTGATCCAAATCTACCTATGTTATAAATTCAATTAAATATCTATTTCGGAAATCAGTTCCCAGGTCAAATATGGTGAGGCACATGATCTTCTTGGGTATGGGAGCATCCACCACTGTCTCGACAAAACCTCTTAACGAAATTAAATATTTAATTTCCTAAAATAACATTAGGTTTAACCAAAAAGAACAATCGAATCACAAATTCGAAAAACAAAAAAAACACAAACTCGAATTACAAATTCAAAAACTAGAATCTAATACCTCCTGTGTTTGGAATTCATACAAAGAAAAAAAACTAGCATGATGCAGAAGATGATTACTAGTTATACCTTTTCTTTGTATGCTAATAACCTCGAGATCTTCTGCCATATTCCTCGCCTCCTCTTGGACGTCATGTGGGCGACGATCCTCCAAGATGAACACCACTCAAAAACTTCTCCTCCTTCTCTAGTATTTGGCCACCACCACCACCAAAGAACCAAAGAGAGCAAGGGGAAAGGAAAGGGGAGAGATACGGCCACACAAGCAATAGAATAAGAATAGATGCAATCCCTATTTCTCTTCTTCTTCTCCTTCTCTTTGTATCCGTCCACACAAAGTATCCACAAGAGGTGGTCGGCCCTAGCATGAAGAGAAGCAAGGGCCGACCCTTAGGAGAAGACTAAAGAGAAGAGAGAAAAAGATAGAATTAATTCATGACGCCTCTTCTCCCCTTCTTTTATAATACTCACCCAAGGCAAATAAGGAAAGATTTTTACAAAAAATTAAAATCTTCCTCTTGATTTCCTTTTTATTTTTTTCTTTTCTCTCCTCTTAATTGATTGGCCGGCCCCTTGCTTGGACACCAAGCAAGGGTGGTCGGCCCTTAAAAGGATAAAGAAAAACTTTGTAAAAATTTTATAAGTAAAAAAGGAAAGCTCTTATAAAATTTTACAAGCTCTCTTTTAATTTCTTATTGTGGATGTTAAAAAAGGAAAGTTTTAAAAATTAAAACCAAGTTTTAAAATTTAAAACTTCTCTTTTAAAATTTCCTTTTTTTAACATTGTTATAAAAAAAGAAAGTTTTAAATTTAAAACTCTCTTTTTAAAAACCATGTGGATGGTTAAAAAAGGAAAGTTTTTAAAACTTTCTTTTAAACCATGTGGCATAATTCAAATAAGGAAAGTTTTGTAAATTTAAAATCCTTCTTTTAAAACTTGTAGATGTCTACAAAGAGAAGATTTTAAAAATTCAAAACACCCCCTATAATTTGAATATTGTGGTCGACCCCTTCTTGCTTGGGCACCAAGCAAGGGGCCGATCCCCATTGAGGAGGAAGTGGCCGGCCCCATGGCTTGGTCACCAAGCCATGGGCCAACCCTCTCTTGGACACCAAGATGGGATTTTTCATGAGTGGATTTAAGGCATTTAATGAGGCTACGACAAGGACCTAGAGGAGAAATTGGTTTTGGTCTCCCGACGAGCTTGAGTATCCTGTGTTCGCCCCGAACACACAACTCAAGTTCATCAACAATAACTCATTCCACTAGAGAGTTATTATTGCACTACCGCATTAATCCCAAATTATAGCATGGGCTCCTTATCATAAGTGTGTTAATCTCCCTGTGTTTAGGATATCTAATGTCCATTAATTTAATGAGTTACTGACAACTCATTTAATTAACATCTAGCTCCGAGAGTAGTACCACTCAACTTTACCGTCATGTCGAACTAAGTCCACCTGCAGGGTTTAACATGACAAACCTTATGAGCTCCTCTTGGGGACATTCTCAACATAGATAACTAGGACACAGTTTCCTTCTATAATCAACAACACACACTATAAGTAATATTATTTCCCAACTTATTGGGCCTATTGATTTATCGAGCTAAATCTCACCCTTTGATAAGTCAAAGAAATAAATATTAAATATATGTGCTTGTTATTATATTAGGATTAAGAGCACGCACTTCCATAATAACTAAGGTCTCGTTCTTTTATTAAGTCAGTATAAAAAGAACTTACCTTAAATGGTCCTACTCAATATACTTAGAGTGTACTAGTGTAATTTATTAGTCAAGATAAACTAATACCTAATTACACTACGACTATTCCAACGGTTTGTTCCTTTCCATCTTAGTCATGAGCAACTGTTTATAATTTATAAAGAACTGATAACATGATCTTTTGTGTGTGACACCACTCACCATGTTATCTACAATATAAATTAATTGAATAACTACACTTAGGAAATAAATGTAGATATTTTTGACCAATGTGATTCTTTTATTTCAAAAATAAATGTTTATAAAAGCTAGACTTTTAGTATACACTCTAATAATCTCCCACTTATACTAAAAGACTATGCTAACATATATCCTGCCATACATCTGATTCCCTACCCTTCAACATGCCCATCAAAGCTCTTGCCTTAAGAGCCTTAGTGAAAGGATCTTCCAAGTTACCACTTGATGCAATCTAGGCGGCAACAACTTCTCCTCGTTATACGATTTCTCGTATTGGATGGTACTTGCGCTCTATTATGTTTTCTTGCCTTATGGACTTATGGTTTATTCAAGTTTGCTACTGCACCACTATTATTACAATAAATTGTAATAATTTTTGGGTAAACCAGAAATCATGTCTAAGTCCATCATGAAGTTTTTGAGTCATATAACTTCTATGGTTGCCTCAGAGGCTGCCACATACTCAGCTTCTATGGTGGAGTTCGAAAAAATATCTATGCTTAACACTCTTCCATAGTTATGGCTTTACCTCCTAAAGTAAACATAAAACCCCAAGGTTGACTTACTATTGTCCCTATCTGATTGGAAGTTTGAATCCGTGTAACCCACAGAGATTAAATCATCTGTCTTAGTAAACTAGCATATAATCTCTAGTCCCTCTAAAGTACTTTAATATATGTTTTACGGCAGTCTAGTGTCCCGGTCCTGGGTTACTTCGATATCTGCTAACTATACCCTGGGCAAAATAAATATTCAGTCTCGTGCACAACATAGCATACATTAGGCTTCCGACAGCCAAAGCATAAGGAACTGCCTTCATGCCCTTTTATCTCCTTTGATGTCTTTGGAGACATCTCTTTAGATAAAGCTACTCCATGCCTAAAAGGTAAGAAACCTTTCTTGGAGATTTGCATGTTAAAACGAGCTAGAATAGTATGAAGCTCGGGATAAGCACAACATTCTTTTCTTGTGATCACTTTGATCCCGAGAATATGTGTTCATTCTCCCAAGTATTTCATATCGAATTGCTTGGATAACCATACCCTTACTTCTAACAACACTTTGATATTGTTTCCAACTATCAAAAAATGTTATCTACGTATAGTACAAGAAATACCACCATGTTTCCATCACACTTCTTGTATACATAAGACTTATCCGAAAACTGAATAAATCCATACGACTAGATTACTTCATTAAACCGGATGTTCCAAGACCTTGAAGCTTTGCTTCAGTCCATAAACTGATTGAGCTTGCACATAAGATGCTCTTTACCCTTTGCAATGAACCCTTCTGGTTGCTTTATATGGATGTTTTCTTCAAGACTTCCATTAAGGAAAGTCGTCTTGACATTTATTTACCAAATCTCTTAATCTATATGAGCAATAGATAAAAGAATCTAGATAGACTTAAGCATGGCTACCGGTAAAAGGTTTCCCTTTTTCAACAAGCCTTGCTTTGAAAGTTTCCACCTTCCCGTCTATCATTCTTTTTCTATTATGGACCAAATGGCTTTTACACCATTTGGTTATTCTATAAGCTCTCAGACTTTATTAGAATACATATATTCTAATTCTGTATTCATTGCTCTTTGTAAAGATGTTGCATCTTTATCTTGGAGTGCTTCGTCATATGTCCAGGGATCATATTCATGTTCACTAGGGATCAAGTCCAAAGACTCTCCCAAAACATGAATCTTTCAGGTTGCCTAACAATCCTTCTACTACGACGAGGCACCGTCTATAATTGTGCATCATTTGTGATACGTGTTGCAGTTTCTTGTGGTATCTCATCTTGTACTGTTGGTACTAGATTAGACGTGTCCTTTATTATTTCCTTAAGAACAATTTTACTCATGGGTTTGTGGTTTATAACATAGTCCTCTTCTAAAAATTAGGTATTGGTTCCAACAATGACCTTCTGATCTTTAGGACTATAAACCACCTTTCGTTTATCTAGGATAACCCACAACCAAGTGAACTTCTGTACGTGATCAGTGTCTCCCTTCAGCACATATGTTGGACTACCCCAAATCCGAATATGCTTCAGATTAGGCTTACGCCTATTCTGTAATTCTATGGGAGTAGAGAGTTCTGACTTAGAAGGTACTATGTTCACTTCCGTTTCTAGAGTATATCCTTAAAACGATTTTGGTAATTTTCTAAATAACTCATCATCGATCTAATCATTTCCATAAGAGTCTTATACCTTCTTTCTTTTACACCATTCTGTTGGGGTGTACCAAGTGCAGTTAGTTGAGATTAAATCCCAACTTCTAATAAGTGACTCCTAAACTCTCCTAAGAGGTGCTCATCACTACGATCTTACCGTAGTGTCTTGATACTTTTACCTTGACGTTACTCCACATCAACCTAGTACTCTTTGAACTTATCAAAGTACTTAGACTTACGACACATCAAGCAAATATACCCGTATTTTGAATAGTCGTCTATAAAATAGATGAAATATTCGAAACTACTTCTTGCCTGGATAAACATAGGACCACACAAATCAGAATGAACCAATTCCAACACATCTTTGGCTGTATACCCCTTAGACTTTAAAAGCTTCTTGGTTATTTTTTTTCTTCCAAGTAAGACTTGCAGGTTTGGAAAGATTTCCACTACCAATGAACCCAAAAGTTCATCGGCTATTATCCTTTGAATCCTACTCAAGTTAATATAACCTAGCCTTAGATGCCAAAGATATGATTGGTTCATTTCCGAAGGTTGCTTTCTCTTATTAGAGTTAGAAGATATGTTATTAAATTCCATTTGTTGCATCATGGGAGTTATTGGATTTATAAATTGCCAACCAACATACCAGTAGATATTTTTCCTATTTTCTTGATAACAACTTTGTTATCAAAATAGACACAATATCTATTCTTTAATAGTTTAGAAATTGAAATCAGGTTCTTTCTAAACTTAGTACGTAAAGACAATTTCTGAAAATCCATATTTTATTCCTATCAGAGGATAAACATCTCCCACTACAACAGTTACTACTTTTTGCAGTAGTGCCCATGTAGACGGTGATTTCTCCTTTATATAGTTATCGGGTTTCCTAGAACTCCTGCAATGAATTGTAGACATGATTAGTGTCTCCTGTATCTACACATCAGGTACCGGTAGATAATACCACTAAGCATGTTTCAACAACTAATGAATAAAATACACCTATATTGTTCTTATTTCTGAGAGGACAGTCCACCTTAGAGTCCAAGTTTTGTTTCCAATCATAATTGGGGCTATTAAGTCTATTCTATAGTACAACAACTAGGGGATTGACTAACATTTGAAATCCTAAGAATCACAAAAAATATTTGGTCAAGACCAACACCTTAAAATCCCCGTGAATTTTGTATACCACGTTAGTGTGGACGTATATAAATTCAAACTTTAATAGGAGATTTTATCCATTAATTTTATTGTCTTGTCAACCTATCTTTATGACAAATAAAATTAATAGTTGGTCTTACTTTGATCAAATATTTGGTCAATACTTTGAATTTAAAATAACATTGATTCCTCAAACAATATTATTTAAATTCACCAACACCTCAAACACCGGGAATTATGCATGCCACGTTAGTGTGGACGTATACAAATTCAAACATTCATAAGAGAAGGGTCTTACCCATTAATTATCTTATCAACCTTAAATTACCTCAAACGTCATGAATTTTGTATGCCACATTAGTGTGGACGTATACAAATTCAATTGTTTGTAAGAGAAGGTATTACCCATTTTATCTTGTCAACCTAACTTTATGACAAATAAAATTACCTCAAACACCGTGAATTTTGTATGCCACGTTAGTGTGGATGTATACAAATTCAAACATTTGTAAGAGGGGGGTTTTACCTAGCTTTATGACAAATTAATAGTTGGTATTCCTTTGGTCACGCAAAACAATAGCATTGACTCCGTTGGGGAGGATACTATTGAATGTGCCTAAGTGTATACCATTACTTGATACTTAGTCCATTAAATAGGATTATGCCCCTTCAGTTGGAGAAGATCACACGCTCCTAAATAATTTCCTATAACCATCCATAAAGGAAGTTTGATCTAGTGATCCGTAACAAATCCATCCTTATGGAGGGAGGCACTCAGAGCCAACACGCAAGCTTGTTGCATCACTTACAAGCCAGTAATGGAGACCGTGAGATTTATTTATTAATCCCTCTCCCACTTAGTTTTTTAAAGATGAGGATTTTTTACTATGCTAGCATACATCACATGCACACACATACATCACAGTAAATAAAAGCAATACAACAACAACAACAACAACCAAGCCTTTTCCCACTATGTGGGGTCGGCTGTATGAATCCTTTTATGCCATTGAGCTCTATCTCCTATTATATCATCATCTATATTTAAATAAATTTTATCTTGTTTTATTGTTGTTAACCAAGTCTTTTTTGGTCTTCCTCTTCCTCGTTTGATATGCATGTTTATCATAGTTTCACATCGCTTAACTGGAGCATTTATTGGTCGTCTAAGTACATGTCTGTACCATCTCAAACGTGTCTCTCGGAGTTTGTCCTCAATAGATGAAACTCCAACTTTCTCTCTAATGCTCTCATTCCTTATTTTGTCCATCTTCGTATGTCCACACATCCACCTTAACATCCTCATCTCTACAACTCTCATCTTATGCTCATGTGCTTGAGTCATAGCCCAACATTCAGCTCCATATAATATAGCAGGTCTAACTGCGATTTTATAGAACTTACCTTTAAGTTTAAGAGGTACTTTACGATCACACAAAACACCTGACGCTCCCCTCCATTTCACCCATCCTGCTTGTAGTATATATAAGACATCTCTCTCAATCCCTCCATCATTTTATAAAAATGATCCTAAATATTTAAATCTCTCGGTTCTAGGCAACTCGTCCTCTCCTATCTTAACAATTGTTTCATTACTTCTAATATTGCTAAATTTAAATTCCATATATTCTATCTTTAATCTACTAAGCTTAAAACCTTTCCCTTCTAGTGTTTCCCTCCAAGATTCTAGCTTAGCATTTACTCCTTCACGTGTCTCATCTATCAAAATAATATCATCTGTAAACAACATGCACCACGGTACTGTGTCTTGAATGTGCGCGGTGAGTTCATCCATAATTAGTGTAAAAAGATAGGGACTTAGGGCTTATCCCTGATGTAACCCTATCTTTATTGGAAATGCTTCAGTTACTCCGCCTGAAGTTTTTACTCTGGTCGTTACATCCTCATACGTATCCTTAATTAGTTCAATATATGTTACACTAACACCTCTCTTTTCTAAAATTCTCTATATAATTTCTCTTGGGACTCTATCATAAGTTTTTTCTAAGTCAATGAATACCATGTGTAGATCTTGTTTTTGCTCCCGATATTTTTCAATTAATTGTCTAAGGAGATGTATAGCTTTTATTGTCGACCTTCCAGGCATGAACCCAAATTGATTTTCTGTCACTGTGGTCTCCTTCCTTAATCTTTTTTCTATTACTTTTTCCCAAAGTTTCATAGTATGACTCATTAGTTTAATACCCCTATAGTTTGCACAATTTTATATGTCTCCCTTGTTCTTATATAAGGGAACAACCTAGCATTAGCACAATCGTTTTGAATTCATTCATTAAATAATTTTGCCATAGTTTACCTTGTTCCTAAGCAACCCTTATCCTTTATCCGGTCTTGGTACCGTCCATGACCGTTCATCATGAGCGAAGTTAAAATTAAAATTAAAATTTCTATGCTCATTTGACCTAATTAAATTACCTAAGTTAAGTTGGTCACCTAAACCTTCATTAAAAAGTTGATGAAAATACCTCTTCCACCGCTCTTTTATTTTTCCATCATTTACTAATACCCTATTACATTCATCTTTAATACATTTTATTTGGCTAAGATCTCTTGTTTTCCTTTCTCTCACTTTAGCTATTCTATAAATATCTCTTTCCCATTCTTTTGTATCCAATTTTTGATATAACCGTTCAAAAGTTTCATTTTTTGCTTCACTCACTACTTTCTTAGCTTCTTTCTTGGCTATTGTATATTTTTTTAAGTTTTCCTCGTTCTTACAAATATATAATTCCTTATAAGCTATTCGTTTTTCCTTCACTTTCTCTTGTACTTTCTCATTCAACCACCAAGATTCTTTACTTAGTGGTACATGTCCCTTTGACTCACCAAGTACACTCTTAGCTACTATTTTCAACTTTGATACCATCTTATCCCATGTTGTATTAAAGTCATCGTATATTTCACCTAATGCTTGTACTTCTACGTTCTCCTTAAATATATTTTGTTTCTCATCCTTTAACTTCCACCACTTAATTCTAGGAATTGTATATATTTTCTTTCTATTGATACTATGTTTGAGGCGTATATCCAACACTAGTACCCTATGTTGGGTAGTTAAGCTTTCTCCTGGGATGACTTTGCAATCTTTACAAATCTTTCTATCATTCTTCCTAACCATAAAAAAGTCAATTTTCGATTTATTATTCCCACTTTTGAATGTGACTAAGTGTTCTTCTCTTTTTTTAAAAAACGTATTAGCTAATATAAGGTCATATGCTATCGCAAAATCTAATATAGTTTTCCCTTCCTCATTTCTCGTTCCAAACCCATAACTCCCATGTACTCTCTCATATTCCTCATTTTTCACTCCGACATGCCCATTTAGATCACCTCCTATTAAAATCATTTCATTTGGTGGAATATTTTGTAATATTTCATCTAAGTCCTCTCAAAACCTTGATTTGGTAGCTTCATCTAATCCTACTTGTGGTGCATATACGCTAATTATGTTCTTAGTTTCTTTCGCCACTATTATCTTAAGGGCTATAATTCTATCTCCTTTTCTAACTACTCCTACAACTTCATCCTTTAACAAATTATCTACAATGATACCCACTCCATTTCTTGCTTTACTCTTTCCAGTGTACCATAACATAAAACCCGAGTTCTCTATCATCTTTGCCTTCTCGCCTATCCATTTAGTCTCTTGTACACACAAAATACTAATTTTTCTCCTAATCATCATATCTATTACCTCCATTGATTTACCAGTGAGAGTTCCTATATTTCATGTTCCAAATCTTAGATTATTAGTTTTCCTATCATATTTGTTTTTATCTAACCTATGGTGTGAGAACTTTTGCCTATTTAACACTACACCCAAGTTCTCATGGAGATGTAGCGGTCCTTGTTGAGACGTTACAGTCGGACCCTGTAACGTGAACTCTTGCATATTTATCACTATACCCAAGTTCTGGAGATGTAGCAGTCCTTGCCGAGATGTTACAGTCGGACCCTGCAACGCGTTCCTTCCGGGGAACAACCTAGCATTAGCATAATAGTTTAATGGATTCATTCATTGAATATTTGTCATAGTTTGACGCTGGCTGGCAACCCTCCTCCTTTATCCGGGCTTGGGACCGGACATGACCGGTCATCATGGGCGGAGTTACAGTAAATAAAAACAATAAATATGGAAATTAATTTTCCAACTATTATGACTTCTTCCATCACTGTTCTCTGTGTGCTCCCGCCCTAGGGTTCATGTCATCAGGTCCATCGAGCTTCCTTTTCCGCTGTGCTTCTGGTCCACCAATAGACCACGCCTTGCAAGGATACGATCCGCGATAAAAATAGAATTTTACATATATCGATCCTATATTCCACAAAGGAATGTACATGTAATCTAGATCGAAACAAAAATGTAAAATCTTAATAACTAATACAGCTCCCGCTGTATTTAATATTACAATCATGCACACACAATAAAATGCCCTCGACATGTCCAAGGGTTCAATCACACACAATATCTATATGCCATAATAGTTGGAGCCTGCAACCACAAAATTAGCACATCCTACTATTATCCTACCTAAATTATGTATGACATGTGCATAACTATTTGAAAACCAAAACACACAGAGGCAAACCCTAGCTCTGATATCAATTGTTGGTTAGTCCTAGGAAGATTGTACCGGTTCCACTGTACAAAAATTTTGTACAAGTGTCGAACCTTTCCTAATAACCTATTGTGTTCTTTAGAAGTTAAATTAGGAATCACAAACGGAACTTTACATTATTGATTCCAAATTTAACTTATCTGTTCTTAATGGTTGAGACTTGGATCACAAGCAGAACTTAACACTATTGATCCAAATCTACCTATGTTATAAATTCAATTAAATATCTATTTCGGAAATCAGTTCCCAGGTCAAACATGGCGAGGCACATGGCCTTCTTGGGTATGGGAGCATCCACCACTGCCTCGACAAAACCTCTTAACGAAAATAAATATTTAATTTCCTAAAATAACATTAGGTTTAACCAAAAAGAATAATCGAATCACAAATTTGAAAAACAAAAAAAACACAAACTCGAATTACAAATTCGAAAACTAGAATCTAATACCTCTTGTGTTTGGAATTCATACAAAGAAAAAAAAACTAGCATGATGCGGAAGATGATTACTAGTTATTGTAGGACCGTTGGGCCGGCTAGAAGGGGGGGTTGAATATCCCTGAATAAAACACAACCCTTTCTCGAACAATTAAGCTAACACTTGAAAAATAGATTAAGCAGAAAATAAAGCATAAAACCGAGGCACCGGATTTGACTTGGTTACAACCGGGGAGGTTGTTAATCCAAGGAATATGGTTGCACTAAGAACTCCTTCAGGCGGAGAAGCCTCGTTTACAGCAGTGTAGGCACAAAAAGAAAGAAGCTAATCAAAACAGTGGAAGCACACAAGTGTTGTTACAATTTCTGAACTGATGAAAAGCTTATGGACCAAGGCTATATTTATAGCCTTGGTCGGGGCGCCTGGAAGGGTTCCGGGCCCCCTAGGGGGATAAAACTTTATCCCTCAACGTTCAGATCGCGTAAATCGCGATCTTGGTCAAAAATCAGGTCCGGGTTCCCAGGTTCGCCCGGCGCCCTGTGCGCGTGTCCGCCGCCGAGTCAAGTCAACAATTGACTTTTCGTCCGGACCTCTTCTCGGGTTCCCGCCTCGGTCCGGTTCTTCTCCTCGGATTCGCTCACTTGGGTGATCTTTGCCATCCGGAAAAGGGCTCACCCAACCCAACTTCCGGTCTTCTTGGCGGGCCCCTGACTTCTCGTCCCTGGAATTGCCGCGTGTTTCCTTCTTGTCCCACTCATCCGCGATCTTGTCCCTTAGTCATCGACCTTCTCGCTATGCATCTCTTGCTCCCCAAGCAATCTTCCGCTCCGGCTTTCGTCCCTGAACCACCACGCGCTTCCTTCTCGTCCGCGTACTCTTTCCTCGCAAAGACCTCGATCCTTCTCGCTCATCATTGCGCTCTTTCGACTACCTGTGTTCCTAAACTCCTGCACACTTAGACACAAGGTTAGAAACAAACAGGACCTAACTTAACTTGTTGATCACACCAAAATAACCTTGGGGTTCCAACAATCTACCCCTTTTTGGTGTGATCAACCCAAGTTAAGCTAGGGTTAAAATAGACATTAAATAAGATTAACTAAATTAACTTAATTTTTAATTTAAGTGCAAAAAGATAGAAAAGATAAAATCAAATTAAATCTGTCTATCTACCTCTCCCTAGACTTATACTTTCCCTTCTCCCCCTTTGATCACAAAAAAATGGAGTTCCAAGAAAAACAATCTAAGGGTTAAAGACTTAGAAAAAATATTTCTAAAAAAAAATTTCTAAGTTTTTTCAGAGATTTAGAAAATTTTTCTAAGTAATTTAAGAAAAAATAATTTCTAGTTACATTTTTAAGTATAAAAATAATTTTTGAGAATATTTCTAAGTATAAAAAGTCCTAAGTAAAAAAAATTAATTTTAAAAAAAATCCTAACTTACATTTTTAAGTAGTTTTTTTTAAAAAAAAAATTGACTTAGGCAAAAAAAATTTCTAAGTAAGTAAATTTCTAATTTGAAATAAAATGTTTTGAATAACCTTTTTCAAGCACTAATTATTCATATATTAATGCTTCAGTAGTAAGTTAATTAAGCATTTATTTCAATATTTTGGCTTCCAGGTCGTGGCGAGGCACTAGGCCTTCTTGGTTATTGGAGCAACAACCACTTCCTTAGACAAAACCTCATAAAGAAATTCTTTGTTTAATTTTCTCACTTAAAGCGCTAATTTTAATTTTAAAATTAATTTAAGCATGACTTCAGAACTCAATATAGGTTCCAGCCTACTAGATTAACTAAAAAGTTTTTAGGAGCATATTTTCTTGAAATGTTCCTAATTTGTCCAGGGTGATATTTAAAGTACCAATTTAAATTATTAAATCTTCTAACACTGGTTTTAGATGAACATGCATGGTTTTTCAAGTTATCTACTTGAATTTTCAAATCATCATTTTCAAGTTTCAAATTTTCATTTGCTAGTTTTAATTTATCTAATTCTTCTAAGGGACAAGACTTAGCTAGAATTACTTTTAAATTTTTATTTTCACTTTCTAATTTGCAGCAATCTTTTGTTAAAAGTTTAACAAACTTAAACATTTTATCGGGAGGAAGAGATCGTACCTGACTTACCTTGTCGATCTCGTTGTCCGTTTCTCCCCCTGAGCTGCTGCTTTCTTCCGACGTGTCTCCCCCTTCATCGATGCTCTCGATGCTCATTTCGGAAGAGCTTGAATCGCAGTCGTCGTCTTGATGACTTGCCATCAGTGCGAGTCCGGAGAAAGCTTCGACTTTCGATTCGGACGATGTATCGTCCCACGTCGCCTTTAGGGCCTTTCGCTTTTGGATAGGCTTCTTACCCTTCTCCTTGTCCTTGTTCTTTAGCTTGGGGCAGTTGTCCTTGACGTGCCCTTCTTCGTCGCAGCGGATCGTTCTTCTCCTCTTTCCCTGCGGATGGTTAGTAGATCTGGATTTACAAAGTTTCTTGAATCTTCTTACCATCATTACCATTTCCTCGTCGTCGAGAGAGGATTCCGATTCTGGTTCGTCTCTCGAGGCTTTGAGGGTGACGTTGTTTTTAGGCTCCTTCATTCCTGCACATCTTGACTCATGCACTTCAAATGTTGAAAAAAATTCTTCTAATGAAATCTTTTCTAAATCTTTAGAAATGTAAAATGCATCTACTAATGATGCCCATTTGGTATTTCTAGGAAAGGAATTTAAAGCGTACCTGAGCGAATCTCGGTTACTTACCTTTTCTCCGAGATTCAAAAGACCGATGATAATTTCTTTTATTCTCGAGTGTAGATGCGCGACTGACTCGTCTTCCCCAAGTCGCAGGCTGGTGAGCTGATTGCAAAGCAGATCTCTTCTGGCGAGCTTAGCTTCAGACGTTCCTTCGTGCAGCTCGAGGAACTTCTCCCAAAGTTCCTTTACAGAGTTGTATTTACCGATCCTTTTGACTTCTTGAGGCGGAAGAACGCTTAGCAGATGGTATTCTGCTTTGCTGTTCGCTACGAAGTCGGCCTGCTCCTTTTTTGTCCATTTATCTATTTCCTTGTCCTCTGGAGTTTGAAAGCCAAGTTTCATTGTTAAAAATAATTCAATATCTGTTGTAAGAAATACCTGCATATGTTTTTTCCAAGTGGTGAAATCCCCTTCGAATTTCGGCGGGTGAATGCTTGGCCCGACCATCTCGTTGCTTCGTTCGACGGTTAGTCCTCCTGAAGCGCCTTGGCTCTGATACCACTTGTAGGACCGTTGGGCCGGCTAGAAAGGGGGGGTTGAATAGCCCTGAATAAAACATAACCCTTTCTCGAACAATTAAGCTAACACTTGAAAAATAGATTAAGCAGAAAATAAAGCATAAAAACGAGGCACCGGATTTGACTTGGTTACAACCGGGGAGGTTGTTAATCCAAGGAATATGGTTGCACTAAGAACTCCTCCAGGCGAAGAAGCCTCGTTTACAGCAGTGTAGGCACAAAAAGAAAGAAGCTAATCAAAGCAGTGGAAGCACACAAGTGTTGTTACAATTTCTGAACTAATGAAAAGCTTCTGGACCATGGCTATATTTATAGCCTTGGGCGCCTGGAAGGATTCCAGGCCCTAGAGATAAAACTTTATCCCCAACGTTCAGATCGCGTAAATCACGATCTTGGTCAAAATCGGTCGTCGCGGAAGGTTCCGGCGCCTCGGAGGAACTCGGCGCCCGCGTCCGGCGCCCCGCTCAAGTCAACAGCCGTTGACTTTTCATCCGGACCTTTCTCCGGTTCAGTCCGCCTCGGTCCGGTTCTTCTCCTCGGATCCGCTCACTTGGTGATCTCGCCATCCGGAAAAGGGCTCACCCAACCCAACTTCCGGTCTTCTTGGCGGGCTTCCCTCCCCTCGTCCCTCGGAATTGCAGCGTGTTTCCTTCTTGTCCGCCACTCATGCAGTCCTCGGCCCCTCGGTCATCGATCTTCTCGCTAGCTGCGTCTCTTGCTCCCCGAGCAATCTTCCGCTCCGGCTTTCGTCCCTCGGAACCACCACGCGCTTCCTTCTTGTCCTCCGGTGTACTCTTCCGCAGCACCTCGTCCCTCGGACTGCCGTCCTTCTCGCTAGCTGCGTCTTCCGCTCGACTACCTATGTTTCTAAGCTCCTGCACATTTAGACACAAGGTTAGAAACAAACAGGACCTAACTTAACTTGTTGATCACACCAAAACAACATTGGGGTTCCAACAGTTATACCTTTTCTTAGTATGCTAATAACCTCGAGATCTTCTATCGTATTCCTCACCTCCTCTTGTACGTCGTGTGGGCGACGATCCTCCAAGATGAACACCACCCAAAAGCTTCTTCTCCTTCTCTAGTATTCGACCACCACCACCACCAAGGAACGAAAGAGAGAAAGGGGAAAGGAAAGGGGAGAGATCCGGCCACACAAGCAATAGAATAAGAATAGATGCAATCCCTACTTCTCTTCTTCTTCTCCTTCTCTTTGTATCCGACCACACAAAGTATCCACATGAGGTGGCCGACCCTAGCATGAAGAGAAGCAAGGGTCGGCCCTTAGGAGAAGACTAAAGAGAAGAGAGAAAATAATAGAATTAATTCATGAGGTCTTCCTCCCCTTCTTTTATAATATTTGCCCAAGGCAAATAAGGAAAGATTTTTACAAAAAATTAAAATCTTCCTCTTGTTTTCCTTTTCCCTTTTTATTTTTTTTCTTTTATCTCCTCTTAATTGATTGGCCGGCCCCTTGCTTGAACACCAAGCAAGGGTGGTCGGCTCTTAAAAGGAGAAAGAAAAACTTTGTAAAAATTTTATAAGCAAAGAAGGAAAGCTCTTATAAAATTTTACAAGCTTTCTTTTAATTTTCTATTGTGGATGTTAAAAAAGGAAAGTTTTAAAAATTAAAATTAAGTTTTAAAATTTAAAATTTCTCTTCTAAAATTTCCTTTTTTTAACATTGTTACAAAAAAGGAAAGTTTTAAATTTAAAACTCTCTTTTAAAAACCATGTGGATGGTTAAAAAAAGAAAGTTTTTAAAACTTTTAAAACTTTCTTTTAAACCATGTGGCATAATTCAAATAAGGAAAGTTTTGTAAATTTAAAATCCTTTTTTTTAAACTTGTAGATGTCTACAAAGAGAAGATTTTAAAAATTCAAAACACCCCTTATAATTTGAATATTGTGGTCGACCCCTTCTTGCTTGGGCACCAAGCAAGGGGCCGCCCCCCATTAAGGAGGAAGTGGTTGGCCCCATGGCTTGGTCACCAAGTCATGGGTCGGCCCTCTCTTGGACATCAAGATGGGGTTTTTGATGAGTGGATTTAATGTAACGACCCGCCTTCTGGGTACTAGGCTGTAAGGCCGGTCGCTACAATTATGCTAAACTATACTGTGCGGAAAACTGATCTAATTTAAAATTTTGCTAACTATTATCTTTTAAAAACTAATCTGAATGTTCTAGGTGTACCTAGGAGTTGTACACATGCTAGGGGAGGGAAACTGAACTTCCCAACTGAGCTAGGGACTAGAAACTAACCTTCCCAACCACCTACAAACCTGTCGATCGATCCACAGATCGATTGAAGCACCCAATCGTATCGGTGATTCCGGCGTGGCGATGGTGTCGAGTGGATCGGCGACGACGGTCTGATCGGCGAGATCCGATCGATGTATGACCGACGACCGTGAAAATTCTCCCGACGCTCTTCGCTACACTGCGGATCGGTGTGACCGATCCAGGAGGATATAGTAGTGTATCATCCGTCTCGATCGGATCGGGCCGATCCAGCGATACTTCAGCCTCGATCGGTCTCGAGACCGATCGAGTTCGATTTCGCCCGAGAACTCGATTTGACTTCGTACAAAACATCACACAACAATTCTAAAATCCATAAAATATATTCTAATGGCATAAAAGTAGCATTCTACTGAATATAAACCATGGTCTACTAGTTCATAGTATTTAACAATTAAAAGTGCGTAAAAATAGAAATGTTAAAAGTTTCATTGTTTAAGCTTGCTAATCCCCTAAGGATCTTTTATTCCAGTTCCTGCCACACACACCATCCTTGCATTGAGCTCCAGCTTCCACTGCTAGTCCATCTTTCCCTTGCCTTTATCTGCAGTATAAGGAAAAACAGTATCTATAAGCTTTCGCTTAGTAAGAAACCATCTACCTCACAAAAATCATGCAACGATGCAAATATGCTTTTAAATCATGCTGTTTGAAAAACATACTGAATATGCAAGCATGGCATGGCATGGTATCATACAAAGCATGGCATAACATAAGCTGAACATAAAATGACACTGATCATAACATGTCAAGAACTATATATGAAGCTATCATATTTAACAACTGGAATAAGCTGAGTTGACACAAAAGTTAGCTAAGGTGAAGCTGAGCTAATACTGAATTCCATTATGGTTTTAAAACTGATTTGGAAAACTATTATGTATAATAGATAAAAATACTAAACATGCTGCTGTAGGGCCCTGGCAACTGTACTTGCTGTGCGCGCATCCCTAACTAGACCCGGGATTGCAAGTTCTGAATCTAGTAGGGTTTACTAGGTTAGCTGAACCTAGGGACGACTATGGGAGTCCAACCCAGTGGATATCTAATCCAGTACAGTGCCGCTGCTGAAAGTAAAATACTGAAATACTAATTAGCTGAATCTAGGTTATCTGAACCTAGAACTAAGTTGTCTGAACCTAGAGGCGACTGTGGGAGCCCACCCATTGGACATCTAGTCCCATTAAGCTGAAATAAAACTGATATGCTGGTTTAAATGCTTCTATGCATCCAACTATGCTGTTAATTTAAACCGTCTATTACTGAGTTAGACCTTTAATCGAGCACCTAGGATGCTCTAACTCTTCTCCCTATTAGGGAGACCACCTCTAGGCACCCGACAACGTCTAACCTCCTATCTGAAGAGGTGCTCAACTAAATCCCTAATCTGCGAAGAGAGTTAAATACACCCTAGATATCGATAAAAATCTGCATACATCCTAACTAAGCATAAAAACTCAAACGGAAGCTATTATACTGCAGGTGAGGGGTTTCTTACCTCGTACGCTAGTTTTCTTACAATTCTTTTCGCTAGAAATTCCGGTGGAGACGACTTCTCGACGATCCGCTCATGTCTTCGCGTTCCTCTCGCGGAGAAGAACCTCTTTCGTGTTGGAGTCGTCACCGGAAGATGATCCGATGGACCTTGGCTTGGTGCGCCGTGCGTGAGGAAGAGGAGGAGAAGAGGCGGCGTGAGAGCTAGGGTGAGGAGAAGTCACGGTGGAAAATAAAACCAAAATAACTCTTCACCCTATTAATCTTCCTATTTATATTAAGTGATTAATTCGGCCAACCCAATTATAAATATACTTGATTCCCTTTCCTTCCAGCACGACCCTGCTGGGTTCAACCGGTTACTAACACTATCCCTAAGCCATAGGTCTCGGGTTCGATTCCCGCCTAAGCTATTTTGCGGTTCTAATTATTTTTGCTGCTTCCGCTACTCGGAAAATTCCGGAAAAATATCTAAAAATTTCAGAAAAATCATAGAATATTTATAAAAATAATTTGAGAATTTTCGGGCGTTACATTTAAGGCACTTAATGAGGCTACGACAGAGACCTAAAGGAGAAATTGGTTTTGGCCTCCCGACGAGCTCGAGTATCCCATGTTCGCCCCGAACACACAACTCAAGTTCATCAACAATAGCTCATTCCACTAGAGAGTTATTATTTCACTACTGCACCAATCCCAAATTATATTATGGGCTCCTTCTTATCATGAGTGTGTTAATCTCCCTGTGTTTAAGATATCGAATGTCCATTAATTTAATGAGTTACTGACAACTCATTTAATTAGCATCTAGCTCCGAGAGTAGTACCACTCAACTTTACTATCATGTCGGACTAAGTCCACCTGCAGGGTTTAACATGACAATCCTTACGAGCTCCTCTTGGGGATAATCTCAACCTAGATAACTAGGACACAGTTTCCTTCTATAATCAACAACACACACTATAAGTAATATGATTTCCCAACTTATCTGGCCTATTGATTTATCGAGCTAAATCTCACCCTTTGATAAGTCAAAGAAATAAATACTAAATATATGTGCTTGTTATTATATTAGGATTAAGAGCACACACTTCCATAATAACTAAGGTCTCGTTCTTTTATTAAGTCAGTATAAAAAGAACTTGCCTTAAATGGTCCTACTCAATACATTTAGAGTGTGCTAGTACAATTTATTAGTCAAGATAAACTAATACTTAATTACACAATGACTATTCCAACGGTTTGTTCCTTTCCATCTTAGTCGTGAGTAGCTGTTTATAATTTATAAAGAACTGATAACATGATTTTCTGTGTGTGACACCACTCACCATGTTATCTACAATATAAATTAATTGAACAACTACACTTAGCAAATAAATGTAAATATTTTTGACCAATGTGATTCTTTTATTTCAAAAATAAATGTTTACAAAAGCTAGACTTTTAGTATACACTCTAACAGTTTGTAAGTGATGCATTCAAACTTGCGCGTTGGCTCTGAGTGCCTTCCTCCACATCAGATGAGTTTGTTTGCAGATCACTAGATCAAACTTCCTTTATGGATGATTATAGGAAATTATTTAGATTTGTGTGATCTTTTCCATCTGAAGGGACACAATTCTATTTAATGGATTAAGTATCAAGTAATAGTATACACTTAGGCGCATTTAATAGTATCCTCCCCATCAGAGTCACTGCTATTATTTTGTGTGACCGAAGATAAACCAACTATTAATTTTATTTGTCATAAAGTTAGGTTGACAAGATAATAAAATTAATGGGTAAAACCTCCTCTTACAAATGTTTGAATTAGTATACGTCCACACTATCGTGGCATACTAAATTCACGGTGTTTTGAGGTGTTGGTGAATTTAAATTATATTGTTTGAGGGATCAATATTATTTTAAATTCTAAAGTTTTGACCAAATATCTTATTTTGTGATTCTCAAGATTTCAAAATGGCTTTCAATCCTCTTGCTGTTAGTTTAAAAGAAAACAAACTTACTGGTCTCAATTATATTGATTGGAAATGAAACTTGGACATTGTATTAACTGCTGAGGAATATAAGTTCATACTTTTTGAGGCATGTCCTAACGAACCTAATAGCGATTCTAGTGAAGAGGAGATTGGCAGACATAGGAAATGGGTCAAAGAAGATGAGATGGCGCAGTGTTACATTTTGGCATTTATGTCAAATGTGCTGCAACACAGCATCATGCCTTACCTACTGCCTATGACGTGATGTAAATCTCAAAGAACTTTTTGGACACCAGAATCGGGCTGCTAGGCAGGAGGCTATGAGAAACTTGGTGATGACCACCATGACTGAGGGCACACCCGTAAGGGATCATATCCTCAGGATGATGGCTCATTTGAACGAAATACAAATCCTTGGAGCTGAAATGGATAGGGAAACCCAGGTCGATATCATTCTCTGAACACTACCCAAGAGTTTTGAGCAGTTCCGCCTGAACTATAATATGAACAAAAGGACATATTCGTTGGTGGAACTTCTGACAGTATCAAGCAGCAGAAGAGCTATTTCGTCAAAGTTCTCAAATTCATATTGCTGAAAATGTTTCTGCTTCTAAGACGAAAGGCAGGAAGAAGAAAAAGATACAAGTTGGTTCAGCAAAGAAGGTGATTCGACCTCAAGGGACTGGACCACAAGCAGGGGTGAAGAAGCCGAAGGGCAAGTGCTTCACATACAAGCAGTCTGGATATTGGAAGGTGGATGTTCTCACAAAAAGTAGAATAATAAAGGTATATCTTATTCATTAGTTGTTGAACATGTTTAGCGGTGTTATCTACCAGTACCTGGTGTGTAGATACGGGAGCCATTGATCATGTCTGCAATTCATTATAGGGGTTCCAGGAAACTCAACAACTACATGAAGGGGAGATCACCGTCTACATGGGCAATGCTACGAGAGTGGTGGTTGTTGCAGTGGGAGATGTTTATTTATCTTTTGATAGCAATAAAATATTAATTTTGAGAAATTATCTTTATGTACCAAGTTTCAGAAATCACTAACATATTAGAGACGTCTGTTAGTATTATCCCTAGTACTAATTATGAGATGATTGATAGGGCATTTTTGTATCATATTTTATTAATTAATAAAAAGGTAAAGTTGGTTATTATATTTAATTCAGTTCAATGTTGAATGAATAAGTATAGTAATATCCTAGGGTAGTAGGTTCTAGTGTACAATATATCAATTAGTTGAATTGATAGTGGGATATTATAGATATATAGAACGCTACTTTTAACTATTCCTAGTCAAACTATACAAGAACAATATTAATGTTTTGAGATTAGCACGTAGATTAACGGATCACTTAATCTCACAAGTCAAGGATATGAGATATTAGCTTGACACATTAGTATATATTAGAGAATATATAATGAATGGCCCGCCTTGAGAATATTTCATGGATCGTTATATGAGTGTTATAAATATTCTAATGTGACTATTGGTATGAATAGTCCTTAGACCTAAAGTCACTATAGTTTCCTACATAAGGAGTTGTGTACTTTGATATCGATAAACATCACCTGTAACAAGGTGGACAATAAAGTCAATCACTGAGTATGCAATAAGTTATGCAGAGAGATGTGAGTGATGTAGATGAGATCTATCTCTTCCATATGACGGTAGTGATATCTATGGACCCCTTGATTAGTAGGACACAAGAATGTATAACCATGGTTAAATGAGTCAATATATGATGTTGAGCTTATTTAATTGAGTGTGTCTACTTAGAAATCAAGAAACACAAAGATTAATAAGAGGATGACATGGTCTATGCCTCATTGATTAATCTAGATATCAAGGATAGAATGATTGAGTCATACACGATAATATATATGGAAAGGTTAGGTCGGATCTCAACATTCTCGTCACTTGGGTAGCAATGATGTCTTACTAGATGTCACTCATTATTTATGTATCTAAAATAGTTTTAGAGATATTGCCAACATTATGAGAACCTATTGGGTCACACACAAAGAATAAGTTGATTTGGATATAGGTTTATATGATGAATCATTGTATTAATTCTAATTCATTGGACTCATTGAGTTAGATTCAATTTGATCCAACTATTGGATTGAAACCAATTCAAATTAGACTCGTTGAGTCAATTCAGATTGATGACTAATGAGTTAGACTCATTGAGTGATTTGATAAATTTGAATTCATGAAGGAAGAGGAGTGTTCAATTTAGAATTGATCATGCATTGGATGAAGAGTGGTTAATTTTGAATTGCTCATGTATTGGATGCATTGGATGAAGAGTGGTCAATTTTCATGAATGAGTACAAAAGGGTTTTTGATTCATTTTATGAGTATGTGAATGTGTTCTTACTCTTCTTCTTCTCTCCTCTCTTCACTTGGATGAAACTCAACAAAGTGGTTGCTAGCACAACCTTTGATTGATTTTCTTCTCCACTTCTTGAGTTCTGTTGGTTGCTACTCGGAAAGCCTAGAGGTTCCACTGTACAAAAATTTTGTACAAAGGTCTGAACCTTTTCCTAGCTACCATGTGTTCTTTTAAATTAAATTTTGGATCGCCTGCGGAACTTAACACGTTTGATCCAAAACTTAATCTATTTGTTCTTTTAGGTTTTGACTTGGATCTCCTGCGGAACTTAACACGTTCGACCCAAATCACCTTAAGTTATTAATTCCATTAAATATTAATTTCCATAATTGGTTCCCAGTACTGACGTAGCGAGACACATGACCTTCTTGGATATGGGAGCAACCACCACCGACTAGACAAAACCTTTTATGGAAAGCTAATATTTAATTTCCTAAAATAACTTTAGGTTAACCGAAAAGAACAATCAAATCACAAGGAAAAGAAAAAACAAAAGAACACAACATCGAAAAACATATTCGAAATTCTAGAACCGTAAGCCTCTTGTATTTGGTATTATTTCCATAAATAACTAGTATGATGCGGAAAGAAAAATTACTAGTTATACCTTGTAGAAAAACCTCTTGATCTTCTACCGTATTCCTCTTCTAACCTCGGACGTTGTGTGGGCAACGATCTTCCGAGATGAGAAACCACCAAGCACCTTCTTCTTCTCCTAGCTAGGTTCGGCCAACACAAAGAAGCTTCACCAAGGATGAAGAACAAAACACCAACCAAGCTCCAAGGGATACAAGCTTTCTCTCCTTCTTCTTCTTCTTCTCCAAGTAGTATCCGGCCACCACAAGAACTCCAAGCAAGAGATAAGTTTCGGCCACCACAAAAGAGGAAGAAAGGAAGAGGATGATGATGACCGGCCATAATAAATTTCAAGGATGAAGAAATTCGGCCATCACCAATGCTCCAATGGATGCTAGAGACGAGACTTGCCTTCTCTCCTTCTTCTCCTTCCTTGATCCGGCCACAAACAAGAGCTCCACCAAGAAGATAGGTTTCGGCCAACAAGAGGAGAGGAGAGAAAGATAAGGGCCGGCCACCACACCAAGGAAAAGAGGGAGAAACATAATAGAGGTTGTTAGCCATGAAGGCACCCCTACCCCTTCTTTTATATTCCTTGGCTTTGGCAAATAAGGAAATTTATTTATAATAAAATTTCCTTAACTTTCCTTGACAACAATTAATTAAGAAAAAAAATTAAATAAATTTTCCTAATTAATTGTATGTGGCCGGCCACCTCATCTAGAGCAAATAGGATAATTTTAATCAACAATTAAAACTTCCTATTTTGTCTTTGGAAATTTTAAAAAATAAAATTTCCTTTTAAAATCCCTTCATGGTTGATAAAAAGAAATTTCTATAATTTTAATTTTCAACATGTGAATAATTCTTCAGAGAGAAAAAATAAAATATCTTTCCAATCTACAAATAAGGAAAGAGATCTAATCTCTTTCTTTTAATCTTTTTGTAGATCTTTTAAAGAGAGAAGCTAATGCCTTTGCCATTGCTGCATCTTGATCTATAAGAATAGTGATTGGTTTTTTCTCACCCATAGCTTTAGTTAATGTATTAAACAACCACTCAAAAGTCAAACTAGTTTCATCATATAATAAAGCAGCACCAAAAAGTATCGATTGTTTATGATGATTTACACCCACAAACAAAGCAATTGGTCGACCTTCATTATTTTTTCTGTAGGTTGTATCAAAGCAAACAACATCTCCAAAAGTAGCATAATCAGCTCTCATCTTAGCATCAGACCAAAAAATATTAGTAATCAAATCATCTTCATCAACTTGAATAGCATAAAAAAAATTAGGATCATCAAACTGCATTTGCTGCAAATACTCCAATACACCTCCTGTATCCCCAACTCTCATATTTATTGTTCTTTTGGATCGCAAGTAGTTTTTGTAATCCTCAGGAATAAATCCTAAATTATCCCTCCCACCTACTTGTCTCACCATAAGATCATGAGATGCTTTTGGGGGGATTCCCACATCACTTGCAATCTCAATCTGTTTCGCTGCAGAAAAAGATATATTTCTGTGACTTCTATATAGGTGAGTTTTGTTTGGACTTGAGAGATAATGATTATGCTCTTTAACAAATTGCACCACAGTAAACTTGCTTCTTCTTCGATTACTAATCTTCATTTTAGCCTCACAACCAAATCTAGTTTCATCACGACTTGCTTTGACATAAATATCTCGTTTGTCTTTTCCTCTTTTGCCTTGGGCACAACAATAAAAAAACTCTATCAAGTAATTTACCGGATTTATCATTGTGGATTTTACCTCTCCTTATACCAAATCCCACTTTTTTAGCATATGACAAATAAAATTGATATGCATCTTCTTCTGTATCGAATTCCAACCCCATTTGTGGTATATCCAAATCTGTTTCAATGTTTAAGCCTATAAAATCAAACAAACAAAGAAAAATGAATTTAGTAAAATTTGATATATTGAAACTCCATACATTCCCAATATGAATCTTATTACCTTCATCAATAACATCAAAGTCCCCTTCCCGACTAGCTTCATTTTCGTTAAAATTCAAATGACGACAACTCGTAGATTCACCCTCCATAATAATTACTTTGAGCCGGCTGAAAAAAACAATGAATTTTGGTCTAAAACAAAGTGATAACTCATAGTTTGATGGTGTAAATTTTGGTCTAAAACAAAGTAACAAAGTGACCACAAGGACAACTCATAGTTTGATATAGTTCCAGTGGAAAAAAAAGAAGATTAAATTCGCATCAAACAATAAATATTTAGACAAAAGCGGCATCAGATTAATAAATCTGCAAATGTAAAATCAATGAATCGCCTAGCAATAAAAAACATTTTGAATATGAAATCAACCATATTATGTTGGAAAAAAAAGTGTTCAATAATTCGTTGATACCTTGTACTTGGCAACCTCTTCACTGACTTCCTTGAGATCTCCCTTTGTAAATATCAGGCCAACAATAACATCAATTGGTGCTACAAGTCCAACACGAGCAGGAGCTCCCAGCTGTACAGATAGATATATAGAATTAGAAGCATCTATAATTACTAATACATTTTATTCTGGCCTGAGGCAATTGCCAAAGTATTCATTTTATGAAAAAAAAACAAAATCAGTAAGGATGGAGAGAATCAACCAATGCTCTCACAAGATAAACTACCATGGCATTAATTTGAAACGCTGTGGCAAGTTCATTGTATATTGAAGTTAGCGAGATAACAAGACCAACTAAAGAGCATCAAACAATATAATAGATTAAACAATTTATTTCAACCCACCGCATCATCAGTTGAGTATAAGGATGATAGCATGTAAATGAGAAATTTAGGTATTAAAGAAATTATTAGCGCACACATGAATAAAAGAACTTTCCCCACCAAACTAGAAATAAGGTTTGGAGTGCAAACGATAGTGCATCACACCAGCTAAAAGGTTTCGTTGATACCTTGTACTTGGCAACCTCTTCACTGACTTCCTTGAGATCTCCCTTTGTAAATATCAGGCAGATTTTACAAAGCAGATTTTGCAGGACAAATCATGGCAACTGGCGACGGGGCTAGGGCTCCGGCGCTGGAGGGAGGCGATGGGGCTAGGGCTTCAGCGCTGGAGGGAGGTCGCGGGAGGGACACGGCTTCGGAGGGAGGCTACAGGCGACGTAGGGTTTGGCTGCGGAGGATTTTCCGAGTTGGAGCGTGGCACATGTTTTACACGTGCGGGTGATTTTATATCACCAGTGCGGACCAGGGAAATCGGGACCAGAAGATCCGCCCCCGAACCTGGGAAGACCAATAGGCGAAGAATTGTCTAACAGATGGAGAGTTTCGCCTGAGGTCACCAAGATATAGTGGCCGATGTTTGTAACATAAGATGGAAACATTTTCAAGATGATCAAGACATGCTTCCATTGCCAGGCACAAAGCGATGTGATCGTATAAACATTCTCCTCTTGTCGGATCCACCTAAAAAGCTTGTTCTCATCAGATCACCTATCGCCTGTGACCCAGATCGAAATCAAATAACATCATTTCGGCAAAATCAAGCAAGATTCTAATGACCTTGTTGGTTATTATTTGTAATTGATGAGTTTAATTATAAGTTTTATATATATATATATATATATATATATATATATATATATATATATATATATATATATAAAAGTACAAATCGAATCTATTAAAATGATTTAATTTAGATTTATTAGACTTATTGAGTTTCGATTGTTGGAGATAGATTTTGTACCTGCATATATTATTATCTATATGATGATAAATGTTCAGTATATATACGGGTCTATAGTCCCGCATTTATTATTATCTATGCGCTGATAATAGATGTCCATTATATTTAGGGTCGATCCTCAAGAATTTAGGATGAAATTTTGATAAAACTTTTGGTTCTTTATTGACCTAAAATTTTTTAGCATAGTCCCTTAACCTTTCTTTTTCTTTAGCATCCTTTTTCATAAGAATTATTTTTTTACGATCTAAAGAAAATAGGATGACTCTTCACTAAAGAGATTGAATGAGAGTGACAAAATCACAAAAACCAGTCTGAGAACCTCCACTAATTCAGATCTGCCGCTGAATTACAGAACAACAATTCTGCCATTTCTGAATATACATTTCAGAGATGGAGAAAAGGAGTAGTTACACAGGATTAAGAGGGAATTGTTAGAAATTATAAATAAAAAAATAATCAAAAATGTTTATATGTCTTTTGAATGATTAAAGGGTGCATCTAATAAAGAGATAGTATGCCTCTTAGGAAAGGATGCGATCTACATCACCTATTTTGAAATAGATGAATGAGATCTAATTGAACCAAGAGGTTCTTATATCCTTTCATATGTATAAATAAAGTCTCTCACATACTCATTCACTCACTTCCTTCCCAGCAAAGCAAGCATTGCATTCTTACATTGGAGAGTTCAAGAAACTTCCTCGGTTCGGAGGTCTTGTGATTTACAGTGCTGCTATCGCAAGATAAAAGTCGTTGTATCTTGGGAGACGATTGTCGTATTCCGTGAGTACCGTGTGCGAGAAAAATTCGTCTTAAAGAGATAGAGTCTAACTCTAGTATCGACTTAGCCGAAAACGGTGGTATACCATCATTCCGCCTGCACTCAGTTTGCATCAACAATAAAGGACCCAACATTTTTAAGACGAATTTTCTTCGTGCAAACTGATGGTTGGAATCAACGACGTTCCAACCGCTGTTCCAACCAGAGAGAAGCCGGAAAAGTTCAACGGAGCCAACTTCAAAAGATGGCAGCAGAAGATGTTGTTCTACCTGACAACATTAAACCTCTTACGATTTTTGCATGAAGACCTGCCAGCCGCTACGGAAGGTAATTCCGATAGTAAGGTTGCATACGATGTGTGGTCGCACGGAGATTCCCTGTGTTGTAACTACGTTTTTAATGCATTGGACAACGCGTTGTATAATGTGTATTGTTCAATAGAGACGACAAAATCTCTATGGGAGTCACTTGAAAAGAAATACAAAACTGAAAGCGCCGAGTTGAAGAAATTCATCATCGGGCGATTTCTGAATTTCAAAATGCTAGATTCCAAGAGCGTAACATCTCAAGTCCAAGACATGCAACTGATAATGCATGATCTGGATGTCGAAGGCATAAAGCTGAATGAGTCGTTCAAAGTAGCCGCGATAATCGAGAAACTCCCTCTGTCGTAAAAGGATTTCAAAAATTACCTAAAACACAAGCAAAAAGAGATGGGACTTGAAGACCTAATCCAGAGGCTATGAATAGAGGAAGATAATCAAAAGATGTCTGACTCCAGAAGAATGAAGCGGGCAGTCGACGAGATGTCCAACCTGACTGAGCCAAAAGCCAAAAAGTCGAAGCTATCCAAAAAGAATGCTAAAGACAAGAAATTCAAGGGCGCATGCTACAACTACGGAAAGCCAGGACACATGTCCAAGGATTGCAGACGCCCGAAGAAACCAACCAAGAGTCAGAAGGATGCTACGAACCAAGTCGTAACTTCTGACAACATGGAATTGAATCTCACTGCGATCGTGTTTCAAGCCAATACGGTGGGGGATAACCTGAAGTAGTGGTGGATCGAAACTGGAGCAACCCATCATATCTGTTCTGATAAGGCAATGTTCTCCAAGTATACTCCGATAAGTGGAAGAAAGCTTTATATGGGCAATTCCATGACATCCTCAATTGTCGTACTTGGGAAAGTTGTTCTAAAAATGACGTCTGGGAAAGAGCTAACGCTCATTGATGTGCTCCATGTTCCCGAACAGGAAAAACCTAGTTTCTGGATCATCACTTGTAAAGGTCGGTTTCATACTAGTGTTCCAGTCAAACAACTTTGTACTTACAAAAAATGATGTATTCGTAGGTAAAGGGTACTTAGAACAGAGTCTGTTCAAAACGATTGTAATGATTGTACACCGTGAATTTGATGGTAATAAAATAAAAGCTTCCAGCTATATTGTTGAGTGTTTTAATTTGCGGCATGATCAATTTGGGCATGTCAATAATAATACTCTAAAACTTCTCGTCAAGTTAAATTTATTGCCAAACGTCAATGTTGACGAAACACATAAATGTGAAGTGTGTGTGGAAGTAAAAATGACAAAACTACCTTTTCATTCGGTGGAAAGGTCAACAACTCTTCTAGAGTTAATACATAGTGATCTATATGACTTAAAATTCGTGCATACTAGAAGAGGTAAAAACGTATTTTATTACTTTTATTGATGACTGCACGAGGTTCTGTTATATCTTTTTTTTAAGAAGTAAAGATGAAGCCTTAGAAGCTTTCAGAAACTACAAAACATAAGTTGAAAATCAACTTGATAAACGAATTAAAATAATTCGTAGTGATAGAGGAGGAGAATATGGTACGCCGTTTGATGAGTTTTGTTCAGAATTTGGCATTATCTATCAAACAATGGCGCCTTACTCGCCTCAATCAAATGATGTTGCCGAATGTAAAAATCGGACGCTAAAAGAAATGATGAATGTCTTGTTGATAAATTCAGGCTTACCCTAGAACTTGTGGGGGGAAGCTATACTATCAGCAACCCACATTATCAACAAAATCCCTCACAAGAAAAACGATAAACCACCATATGAACTATGAAAATGTCGCGAGTCATCGTACAAATACCTAAAGGTATGGGGGTGCTTAGCAAAGGTCGAAGTACCTAAGCCAAAGCAAGTAAAGATCGGACCTAAAACGTTCGATGTGATATTTGTCGGATATGCCCATAATAGTAGTGCATATCGATTCATAGTTCACAAGTCAAACATTCCTGATATTCATGTGGGAACAACCATAGAATATCGGAATACGATATTCTTTGAAAATATATTCCCAAATAAGAAGGGAAATGTTCAAAGTGATAACAACGAAAGTTCTAACGAAAATGACATTTTTGAACTTAGTTGTCATAAAAGGACTATTGACAATCAAAGCGAAAAGTCACGTTGGAGCAAATGAGCTAGAGTTGAGAAATCGTTCGGGCCAGACTTCATGACTTTTATGTCGGAAATGGACCCAAGAACATTAAGCGAAGCTCTCTCTAGTCCCGACGCCCCAATGTGGAAAGAAGCCGTCAATAGTGAAATCAAGTCCATCATGAATAATTGTACTTGGAAATTAGTAGACCTTCCTTCTGGTATCAAACCATTAGGTTGTAAGTGGATACTAAAATGCAAGTATAAAGCTGATGGATCAATTGACAAGTATAAGGCCAGACTTGTAGCCAAAGGGTACAAGCAAAAGGAATGCCTTGACTACTTTGATACTTACTCACCAGTGACAAGGATTACATCCATATGAGTGTTGATAGCCATCGCAACACTGTATGACCTTGAAATACACCAAATGGATGTTAAAACTGCATTATTAAATGGTGAGTTGAAGAAGAAATCTATATGGAGCAACCCGAGGGGTTCGTAGCTCCAGGAAGAGAGAAAAAGGTGTGTCGACTTGTTAAGTCGTTATACGGACTTAAACAAGTGCCTAAACAATGGCACGAAAAATTTGACAAAATAATGTTGTCAAATGAATTCAAAATAAATGAATGTGACAAATGTATTTATGTCAAAAACACACCTGAAGGTCATGTAATGATCTGTCTATACGCAAACAACATGTTTATCATGGGCAGTAATCATGAGGTAATCATACAAAGAAAATGTTGACCAAGAATTTTGATATAAAAGACATGGGTCTAGCAGATGTTATATTGGGAATTAAAATTCTCAGGACATCCGATGGGATAATTTTGACACAATCTCATTATGTAGAGTCAATATTGAAAAGGTTCAATGCAAACAATCTCTCTACAGTGAAAACACCTATGGATCTAAGTCAACACTTAGCGAAAAACCATGGTAAGCCTATATCGCAATTGGAATATTCTCGGATAACAGGCAGCTTGATGTATCTCATAAACTGCACACGTCCGGATATTACCTGTACGGTCAACAAGTTGAGTCGTTTTATGAGTAATCCAAACGACACCCATTGGAAAGCATTGATGCGAGTTCTTAGATATTTGAAATATACTATGAACTATGGATTACATTACGGAAAGAATCCCGCTGTCTTAGAGGGATATTGTGATGCTAATTGGATATTAGATACAAAAACTTCCAAATCCACTAGTGGATATGTATTCACAATCGGTGGAGGAGCAGTATCTTGGAAATCCACAAAGCAGACATGCATAGCTCGGTCAACTATGGAATCCTAGTTTATAGCATTAGATAAAGCAGCTGAAGAAGCTGAATGACTGCGAAATTTCTTGGAAGATATCCCGAACTGGACGAAACCCGTGTCTGCCATACTTATACACTGTGATAGTCAATCGGCGATTGGAAGGGCACAGAGTAGTATGTATAATGGTAAGTCTCGACATATACGTCGTAGACACAATACCATTAGGCAGATGATCTCGAACAGAGTTATTGCAATCAACTATGTCAAGTCCAAAGATAATTTGGCAGATTCTCTTACGAAGGGGCTAAGTCGAGATCAAGTATACTGCTCATCGAGAGGAATGAGATTAAAAATCTACAACTAAAAACGATTGTAGTGGTAACCTAACCTTGTTGACTGGAGATCCCAAGATCTTGGTTCAATGGGTCAACGAAGTTACAGAAGTTGTGTTGCAACACACGAGATATATTATCATTTTCTCCATCCCAATCCTAGGATGAACTTGTGCTATCCTACCACATGTAGTGAGGTTAAGCTTATGATTTTAATTACTTCTATACCTTTATAAGGTGGAGTATAGTAAGATACTCTTGATAGAAGTGTCACCTATGTGAGTGTGAAAACTGATTATTTCAATGAAACACTCATGAATCCAAGATGGTATCCATGGCCAAAATGGAACCAACCATGAGAACTCAAAGTAAGTGAGATAAATCTTTGTGTGGGTGTTATTGTCTTAGTATACACAAACAGCCGAGCAGTTCAAGACATCACGTTCACTGCGCAGCCTAGTATGCTCGATAGCATTTCACTATGGAAGGTTCAAAGCCACAAGCTACCTCTCCCGATGCATTGACTTATTGATTGAACTCTCCTTAGGTGAGATAACATGCATGCATTATTTCCCATTTATGTGGAGGATTGTTAGAAATTATAAATGGAAAAATAATCAAAAAGGTTTAAATACCTTTTTGATGATTAAAGGTGCATCTAATGAAGAGATAGTATGTCTTTTAGAAAAGGATGCGATCTACATCATCTATTTTGAAATGGATGGATGAGATCTAATTGAACCAAGAGGTTCTTATACCCTTTCATATGTATAAATAAAGTTCCTTACATACTCATTCATTCATTCACTCACTTCCTTCCAAGCAAAGCAAGCATTGCATTCTTGCATTGGAGAGTTCAAGAAGCTTCCTCAATTTGTAGGTCTTGCGATTTGCAGTGCTGCTATCGCAAGATAAAAGTCGTTATATCTTGGAAGACGATTGTCGTATTCCGTGAGCACCGTGTGCGGGACAAATTCATCTTAAAAAGATGAAGTCTAACTCTAACCTCGACTTAGCCGAAAATGATGATATACCATCATTCTACCTGCACTCAGTTGCATCAGCAGTAAAGGACCCAACAGGAATTACTTAGGTCACATGACTAGCTTGTTTTAATTTTGTCTTGTTTTGTAACATGTAATGTTACTACTACATTGGGACTGTGAAAAATTGAAATCAAATCATTGCAACCAGATTTGTAATTTGAATGGAAGCATAAAATTATGGCAAAAGACGAATACATTCGTCCCAGCACCCCGTCAATCCGAATGGAAGCATAAAATGAAATAACATCAATGCACGATGATAGAACAACGTACATACAACACATCAATTCCAACTCTGTTTCTTACAAATGCCAAATTACAGCATAGGAATTAAGAGCCCGGCGCAAACTTGGTGGCGTAAACCCACGCATTGTTGGCCACCGGATTGTCCAGATGATCCAACAGGTTCTCCAGCGGCCCCTTCCCTGTCACGATCGCCTGCACGAAGAAGCCGAACATGGAAAACATCGCCAGCCGACCGTTCTTGATCTCCTTCACCTTCAGCTCCGCGAAGGCGACAGGGTCGTCGGCGAGGCCCAGCGGGTCGAAGTAGGTGCCTCCGGGGTACAGATCGTCGCCCTCGCCCACTCCGGGGAGACCGTTGATGCGGTACCCCTCGACCAGCCCCATGAGGATGACCTGACACCCCAGCACGGCGAGGATGCTCTGCGCGTGCACCAGGTTGGGGTTGCCCAGGTAGTCGAGGCCGCCCTCGGAGAAGATCTGCGACCCGGCCTTGAACCACACTGGCTCCTTTAACTGCACCCGCAGCCACTTCTGCAGCACCTCCGGCGTGATGCACCCAAACGCCCCCAACATCGCCCACCTCCCGTGGATCACTTCCAGAGCACGGTTCTTGGCGAAGGCTTCCGGGTCAGCAGACAGCCCCGCGGTGTCCCACCCGTAGTCGCCGGGGAACTCGCCGGTGAGGTACGACGGTGTCTGAGCCGAGAAAGGTCCCAGGTACTTAACACGGTCCGGGCCGTACCACAGCTCGTTCCCCTGAATATGATTCACCGTTAGCAATCATACACGCGCCGCGCATCTGTTTGTGATAATTCCTTGGTAAATTGAAAAAAGTTTAAGCTTACCATGGTGAACTTTCCTTTTCCCACGGGAACAAAATCTCTGAGGGAGTGGCCGTTTGATGGCCGGGTTTGGCCGAGGAAGGTGCTGACGACGGTGGCAGCACGAGAAGAAGCTGCCGTGAGAGTTGCTACCGCCATCTGTGGATGTCTGTTGTGGTTGCAGGTGTGGCTGAGCTTCTGGTGGAAGGAATTGACAAGGAATGGAGGCCGCAGGAGGCGTATGTAAGAGCACGGTAGTGGTGAGCGATATGGACACGAGTGCGAGGTGGAGATTTTCTGGAATTTGCTGGGGCCAATGAGAGTGCTCCGTTAGATTTGGTACATACCCAGCTCAGCCCATTCTATCTGACTGGTTATCTTCTAGCTTGATTAACCAATCATGGACTTTCTCTCTTATTTGGAACTATATATTCTCGGAGATTCAGCTACCAGATTGAGAATCTACTCCCACAGAGTAAAATTCTTGGGGAAGAATCCGTCAAGATTCCAGGAAATGCCGAGCATATACTTTGATTGCGTCTTGGAGATCCCCGTGTACTACTTTCAGGGTACAAATTAAAAATAAAAAACAAAAACATTCATCAGATACAAAAATTCTCATGAAATAATTTTATTAAAAAAAAACTTATATCTATCAGATCCAGGGACTTAAAACAAAATTACTATGCCAATGCAATTAAAGGTAAAGAATTAAAGATATTTCATCAAAAAATTTTAAAAATAATAAAATAATAATAAAAAGTATGATGTCAAAATTTATCAGAATGATTATTTTATCAATTTAAATTAATGGTGAAAAAAATTGAAGTGAATTTTTAAAAAAAATGGAGGGAAAAAATGAAAGGCGTAAGAATAATTTTTGAACGAAAATGATATTTAATTTTGCTTTTAAAAAGGACTCCCTTTGACTGATTAGTAGTTGCACCAATTCAAAGTAGTACCTGCTCTGATACCATTTGTTGGATCGTGAGGCACATGAGAGGGGGGGTGAATCACGTGGTTTTTTAAAACTTGTTTTCTTTTAAAAATTAAAAGCAGAATACGTAGTGAAAAATGAAAATGAGAAAGTAAAAAGCCAAGACACAAGAAAACACAAACGGTTTTTACTTGGTTCGGAGTTTTCGGCGACTCCTACTCCAAGGCCTAGACCCTGCAGACTTATTGATCGACAATCCACTAAAAACATTTTCCGGTACCCCCAGAAGAGAGAATCGAGTACAAAAAGGTTAGGTCAAGTGTAACACACTGCACTTGCCATTTTATAATAATTAAGTACAAAGACAAAGTTACTAACAGTCTTATGAATTAAAATGAGAGCTCTTCTTGTGTTGATGTCTATCTGTCGAGTGCGACTGGAACTCCTCGGATCAGTCGTCGGACTCAGCAGCTTTGTAGTAGAGTCGTAGCAGCAATCGGGAGCAGTCGGAAGCTTGAATGAATGCACAGTAATTCGTATGGAGTTGTTGTATAAGTGCCTACTCGAGATGTCATACAAAGGGCTTGGAGGGCGCCTCTAATAGTCATGGAAGGCGCCTCCAATGAGGCAAAAGCTATCCCGATTTCCTTGGCACTTATCCGTAGCAAAGTCAAATTTTATCCGTGGAGGGTGTCTTCCATAGCCATCGAAGGCGCCTCCCATGAATAGTACCGAGGTGCCTTGCATAGCCATGGAGGGCGCCCTCGAGTACTGTTCACCCGAAGGCAGCTTGCTTACTTACTTGTTTTCTTGCCCTGCAACAAATGTATTAGTCCAAATACCCTACAAGACAAGTGTTAGCACAATATAATAAATAGAGTAATTAGTTTCTGTCCTTTCAAGTATTAGCTAGAGCCCTAGAGCCAATCATTTGATGATTGTATTTTGGACTTGTTGTATCATATTCTATATAAATAAAGGCATTTGGTTTTTGGTTATTATACTTACTTGTATTGGTGCCAAATAAACTAAGTATAATAACGTCCTTGAGTAGACGGTTCTCACCTATATCAATCGGTTAGTTGAACCGATAGTGAGATGATATAGGGAATACTACTCTTAAACATTCCTAGTCGAGTATTAACATTCAGGGGCAATGTTAATGCAATAAGACTAGCATATAGGTCAACTCGATGACTTGATCTCACAAGTCATGGATATAGAAATATCAAGTTGACACATGGGTATGCATTGGAGAATGTATACTGAATGACCCGCCATGAGAAAGTATCATGGATCGTTATATGAGTGTCATATACTTTCTCATGTGACTACTAGTCCTTAGACCTAAAGTCACCATGGTTCCCTAGATAAGGAGTTATGTACTTTGATTTCGTCAAACGTCACCCGTAACTGGGTGGACTATAAAGGCGATTACTGGATATGTAACAAATTATGCGGAGGGATGCGAGTGATGTAGATGGGATCTATCCCTCCCATATGATGGGAGTGTCATCGGTATTCTTGATAGAGTGAGACCACTAAGTGCATGGCAATGCCCAAATGAGTCAATATGAGATATTGATCTCATTTGATCGAGTGAGTCTACTTGGAGTTCAAGATTTAGATTGATTAGAGGATGACACGGTCTATGCCTCATATTGATCAATCTAGATGTCTAGGATAGAAGGACACTTGTCATATATTGTGAGGAGTTACAACTAGTAGTCACAAGGTGATGTTGGATCTCAACATTCTTGTAACTTGGGTAGTAATGATGTGTTGCTAGATACCGCTCATTATTTATGCTCCTAAATGGGTTTAGGGGCATTGCCAACGTTACAAGAACCTATAGGGTCATACACTAAGGGCAATTATATGGAGATTAGATTCATTTGATGAACTTTAATGATTAGGTTCATATGATGAACCAAATTAGATTAAGAGTAATCCAAAGTAAGCTAATTGAGTTGGACTCAATTTGGTTCATGTGTTAAGTGAGTCTAATTTGGACTTAGACTCATTTAATTAATTTAATTCAATGAATGGAGATTCATTAAATTAAATTTGACTTGAACCAATGGTTAGATTAGATCAACCAAGGGAAAGAAATGGTCAAGTTTGACTTGACTTAGGTAAGAAGATGAAGAGTCAAGTTTTGACTTGACTTTGACTTTACCAATGCCACATCATCAAGGCTTCTTCATTTGGTCAAGTTTGACTTGACCAAATGCCACCTCATGGAGGAGATCAAGAGACTTGACTCTTGATATTCCATGGGGGTTACATGACTTGAAGTGACCGGGCACTTTTAGTGTGGATGAAAAATTGATTTTTTCATTCAAGTGGTTGTAACTCCATCTTCTTCTTCCTCTTGAGTTTTTCTTCTTGCTCTCCCTCTCCTCCCTACTGATCTCTAAGGTTGCTAGCACATCCTTAGAGATTATTCTCCATCTCTTGCTTGTGTGGATACATATAGAGAGTTGTCTATGTTGACAACTTCGAGATCCGGCGTACCGTTGGACGAGCGGGATTTGCGAGGGCACGCTTCAAAGGTATAAGGCTTTCCCTTTGTAGATCTACTGTAGATCGACGTTTAAACTCGTACTCGTATTTTTCGTAAGTTTTCTTCGCACGAGATCTAGTGGCATGGGTGATTCGGGGTTTCCGCGACGCGAAAACGCGGTTTTCGCGGCCCGAAAGGTCCAACAATGGTATCAGAGCCACGTGCGAAGCGAGTACGAGTTTCAATTAGTATTTTTATGAAAAATATGCATACTGTAACATTCTGTGAATTTCCTAATTTTTATGATTTTATGGGTATTTTTCTCGTAGAAGCGAAGCACAAGTGTTTCAACACTTGTAGGCTTCGACTACCGAGAAGTTTTTCCAAAATGGTAATGTTTCGACCCAAAATCTTTTGGGACAGCGGGCTAAGGCGCTCTTGGATCGCTTAGGAGCAGTTCGCGATGGTTAGATCGCGGGTAGGGGGTACTGCCCCTAACCCCGCAAGGGGATTTGCTCCGCGATTGCGCCCGAAATCGCTAATCGGGACCGCCGGGAAAAATTTACTCATAAAATCTGTAAAATTATGAAAAATTACAGAAAATTATAAAAATATATAATTTTGAATTATATATTATTTTTGTGATAGTCATGGCCCAAAGATCCAATTCTATTGGACAATTGTGTTGTAATTCATAATACGGCCTGCGTGCCGTTATGTGATGTGTGTGCTGTATTTATTTTATTTTATTTTCGTGACCTACGCGTCGTGCCTTTCTCTTATATTCTGGTTGTAAATTAGATTTAGACTCGAATGTAACTCGAGTTTTAAAATTGTAATGTAATTTTGAAGCGGTGGAAGGTCCACACGAGACGGAGTTACGAGGAGGGCGCGAGCAACACAAGGTGGTCAAAGGAAGAAGCTTGAGAAGATGTTGACCTTAGGTTGACCATCCGATCTTCTCATTGGCTTGAGAAGATCGTAGTAGGGCCATGACACAATCACAAAATAATTTAATTAATTGCTTATATGTATGTGATGCATGTTTAATTAAGTAGTTAATTAGTGCCTAGCGATTAGATAAGATCTAAATCGTGCACATGATGCACCCCACGATTAGATTAGATCTAAATCAAGTATTTGATACGCATCATCATTTAGATTAGATGTAAATCACGTCAACTCTAATGCCTACCGTGCCGTGATACCTACTACTACCTCGATCACATGTGTTGTTGAATCTGCCAAAGCAGAGCAACACATATTATCTTAGTAGGGTACGGAGGGACAATCTTAGTCCCTCCTATCAACGCATGGGTGAGTTCAACTCAATTAGATTGAGTAACTAGTTAACTCGGTTGGATCGAGTACAACTATAAGCATTCTTCCAACGGTTGGAAAGGTAGGACAAAATCACGGTTATATTAACTCTCGGGCGTATTAGCCAAAGCTAACTCGAGTTTTAATATCAATGCGGATCTTGATCCTATAAACAAGAGTTGCATAGAGATGTAATTGGTAATCGTTACCTACCGATCATACTAAGTCTTGGGCGTATTAGCCAAAGCTAACTCAAGGGTTAGTATGATGTGGATCTTGTCCCACATGAATTATAGAATTCAATGGGAGCATCATTTAGTTAAAGGCCTAATTAAATGATTAAGAATATGATACTTATTTCTATTTTTATTTCTGTCATAGATTACCATGACGTCGAACACGAACACCTTCTCCCTGCGATCTGTCCTCGAAAAGGACAAGCTCAACGGAGCAAACTTCCTGGACTGGTACAGGAACCTGAGAATAGTTCTCACCTAAGAACGTAAACTGTACGTTCTGGAGCAGCCCATTCCGGAGGCTCCTCCTGCCACTGCCCCGTGAGCTGATCGAGATGCTTTTAAGAAGCATCAAGATGACGCATTAGATATGTCTTGTCTAATGCTCGCGACCATGAACTCTGAGATTCAGAAGCAACACGAGTTAATGGGCGCTTACGATATGGTTGAACATCTTCATCAACTGTATCAAGGTCAAGCGAGGCATGAGAGATTTGAGATCTCAAGGGCACTGTTTCAGTGCAAGATGTCAGACGGGGCTCCTGTAGGCCCATATGTACTCAAAATGATTGGGTATATAGAGAACCTACAAAGGTTGGGGTTCCCACTTGGCCAAGAGCTGGCCACTGACCTGATCTTGCAATCCTTGCCGGATAGCTACAGTCAATTCGTTCTAAACTACAATATGAACGAGATTGACAAGCCACTGCCCGAGCTGCTTAGCATGTTAAGAACTGCTGAGCTAAACCTTAAGAAGGCTAAGCCCAACACTGTTCTGATGGTTCAGAAACATAAGGGCAAGGGCAAGCCCAAAGGCAAGGGAAAGTCCCAAGCCAAGGGCAAAGGCAAGGCACTGAAGCCTAAAGGAGGGGTCGCCAAGGATGCTACCTGCTTCCACTGCGGTCAGACCGGGCACTGGAAGAGGAACTGCAAGGTATACTTGGAGGATCTTAAGAAGAAGCGAAGTGAGACTTCCACTTCAGGTATATATGTTATAGAAGTCAATCTATCTATTTCTACATCATGGGTATTAGAATCTTGGATGTGCTTCTCACATTTGTTTATGTATCGTGTGTAGGCTGTGCCGAAAATAGCGACGTGGGTGGACCACGTAGAGGCAATGGAGCAGAGTTCGTTCTTGCTATTCTGTTGTAGGGACTTACTTTCTATCTCGCTTCCTGCTTACTAGTACTAGTTAGTCGATTGTTGTTATGTGCCTGCATTAACTAAGAACATTATATCAGTTTCTTGTTTGGACAAGAAAGGTTTCTCGTTTTCAATAAAGAACAAATGTTGTTCCGTCTTTTTAAACGATATGTTCTATTGTAGTGCACCTCTGATAAACGGACTCTATATTCTAGACCTTGAGAGCCCTATCTATAACATAAATACCAAGAAGTTCAAGTCAAATGACACAAGAGGTTCAAGTCAAATGACATGAACCAAACCTACCTCTGGCACTGTCGCTTAGGTCATATAAATGACAAGCGCTTATCCCAACTCCATAAGGATGGTATGCTGGACTCATTTGATTTTGAATCATATGAGGTATGCGAGGCAAGATGACCAAGACTCCCTTTAGTGGGCAGAGCGAGAGAATTGTTAGGATTCATACATAGTGATGTATGTGGCCCTTTCAATGTCGCTGCTAGAGATTTACTGATGACTTCAGTAGATATGGTTATGTGTACTTGATGACACATAAGATCCTTTGAAAAGTTCAAAGAATTCAAGAATTAAGTACAGAAGTATTAAGATACTTCGATCCGATCGAGGTGGAGAATACCTTAGCCATGAGTTTCGTGACTACCTAGCTGAGTGTGGGATTCTATCCCAACTCACTCCTCCTGGAACACCATAGTGGAATGGTGTATCCGAAAGGAGGAATCGTACCCTATTAGATATGGTGTGATCTATGATGAGTCACACAGATCTTCCGACATACCTTTGGGGTTATGCTCTAAACACGGCAGCTTTTATACTCAACCGAGTTCCATCCAAGGCCGTGATACAGACACCATATAGGATATGGATTGGGAGAGATGCCCAGGTGTCTTTCATGAGGATTTGGGGTTGTGAGGCTTACGTTCGACGTCAAGTCTCAGACAAGTTAGGACCCAAATCCGACAAGTGTTATTTTATTGGATATCCCAAGGAAACTAAGGGATATTACTTCTACATTCCCAGTAGTTGTGGCAAGACTCGGGTCTTTCTAGAAAGGGACTTTGTTTCTAGAAAGACTGGGAGCTGCGTTCGATCTTGAAGAAGTTCAAGATGCGAACAATAGCACTGAAGCCTCGATGGAAGTTGAACTGGTACCACAAAGTGTTGTGGATGATGTTGTTCCATAAGGAGTTGAGGAACAACAACCAGTTCAAGTAGACATACCTCTTCGCAGATCTGATAGGGTACGTCGTCAGCCTGAGAGATACTCATTTCTCTTATCTGACCATGATGACATTGTGCTCATAGAGGATGAGCCCACCACCTATCAGGAAGCTGTGATGAGACCAGATACCGAGAAATGGCTAGAGGCCATGAGATCTGAAATGGAATCCATGTACACCAACCAAGTATGGACTTTGGTTGATCCACCTGAAGGGGTAAAACCCATTGGGTGTAAGTGAGTCTTTAAGAGAAAGACTGACATGGATGGACTTATCTATAAAGGTTGCTTGGTAGCTAAAGGTTTCAAGCAGATTCATGGTATTGACTATGATGAAACCTTTTCTCCAGTAGCGATGTTTAAGTCCATTCGGATCATGCTTGCTATTGCAGCCTACCATGACTATGAGATATGGTAGATGGATGTCAAAACCGCACTTCTGAATGGAAACCTACTTGAGGATGTGTACATGACACAGCATACTAGCAGAGTATGCAAGTTGCATAGGTCCATTTATGGACTAAAGCAAGCTTCTCGGAGCTGGAATCTTTGATTCAATGATGCAATAAAACAGTTTGGTTTCATCAAGAACGAAGATGAATCTTGTGTCTACAAGAAGGTTGTAGGGGACATAGTTATCTTCCTCATATTGTATGTGGATGACATACTGCTTATTGGGAAGGACATCTCTATGCTTCAGTTTGTCAAGACATGGCTAAGGAGTTGCTTCTCAATGAAGGACTTAGGTGAGGCATCCCGCATTTTAGGGATACAGATATATAGAGATAGATCTAAGAGATTGCTTGGCCTAAGTCAGAGTACATACATTGACAAGGTACTCCTTCGGTTTGCCATGCAGAACTCCAAGAAGGGATTTCTGCCGATGTCACATGGCGTGAGTCTTTCAAAGACTCAAGGTCCCTCTTCTAGAGAGGAGAGAGACCGCATGGATCAGATCCCTTATGCCTCAGCCATAGGATCGATCATGTCCGCTACTCAACCTGATGTCTCGTATGCTTTGAGCATGACGAGCAGATACTAGTCAGATCCAGGTGAAAGTCACTTGATAGCGGTCAAGAATATTCTTAAGTACTTAAGAAGGACTAAAGAATATTTCTTGATATATGGAGGCAATGATGAGCTAGCTTTAAAGGGTTACAGTGATGCTAGATCGATCGGGATGACTATAGATCGCATCGGGTTCGTGTTTTGCATTAATGGTGGTGTGAGTGGAAGAGTTGACACGATGGTCGATTCTCTGAGGTGAGTATATTGGCATCGAGGCAATAAAGGAGGCATTTTGGATTCGCAAGTTCATCATCGAACTTGGGGTGGTTCCTAGCATTTGACCCTATTGAGCTTTATTGTGACAATAATGGAGCTATAGCAAAGTTCCATCTCATTCGAGAGATCATCGAGAGAGGAGATTTGAAAATTTGCAAAGTACCTATAAAGGCTAACATCGCAGATCCCTTGACCAAGGCTTTGGCACAGAGGAAGCATGATGGTCACACTAGGTCATTGGGGCTTAGAGCCTACACTGATTGGCACTAGTGCTAGTGGGAGATTGTTAGCTAGAGCCTTAGATCCAATCATTTGATGATTGTATTTTGGACTTGTTGTATCATATTCTATATAAATAAAGGCATTTGGTTTTTGGTTATTATACTTACTTGTATTGGTGCCAAATAAACTAAGTATAATAACGTCCTTGAGTAGACAGTTCTCACCTATATCAATTGGTTAGTTGAATCGATAGTGAGATGATATAGGGAACACTACTCTTAAACATTCCTAGTCGAGTATTAACATTCAGGGGCAATGTTAATGCAATAAAACTAGCATGTAGGTCAACTCGATGACTTGATCTCACAAGTCATGGATATAGAGATATCAAGTTGACACATGGGTATGCATTGGAGAATGTATACTGAATGACCCGCCATGAGAAAGTATCATGGATCGTTATATGAGTGTCATATACTTTCTCATGTGACTATTAGTATGACTACTAGTCCTTAGACCTGAAGTCACCATGGTTCCCTACATAAGGAGTTACGTCACCCGTAACTGGGTGGACTATAAAGGCGATTACTGGGTATGTAACAAATTATGCGGAGGGATGTGAGTGATGTAGATGAGATCTATCCCTCCCATATGACGGGAGTGTCATCGGTATTCTTGATAGAGTGAGACCACTAAGTGCATGACCATGCCCAAATGAGTCAATATGAGATATTGAGCTCATTTGATCGAGTGAGTCTACTTGGAGTTCAAGATTTAGATTGATTAGAGGATGACACGGTCTATGCCTCATATTGATCAATCTAGATGTCTAGGATAGAAGGACACTTGTCATATATTGTGATGAGTCACAACTGTTGATACAGTCTGACCTGGATGTTGTTTTGCTGTTGACACTGATTTAAGTTTGTATCAGATATTTAACTCAGATTAATTACTAATCTAGGTTGACTAGGTTGACCTGATTGAGAAAGTCCTAACTGGGATGTTAGGCAGTTGGAAAGTCCTGGTGAGTGAAGCCAGGCAGATTGGAAATCCTGGTGAGTGAAGCCAGGTGAAAACCCTAGTGAGTGAAGCTAGGTGCAAGTCCTGGTGAGTGAAGCCAGGCAAGGGAAAATCCAGATGGATCAAGGGTGATCGGACATCTGGTGTTGAAAAGTCCAAGAAGGAAGCTTGGCATGCGAAGTCAGAGAGGGCTCGGTAGCTCTAGGACCGGATGAAGTCGGAGAGAGCTAGGGAGCTCGTTCCTCCGGACTAGGTCGAGAGGGCTCGAAGTCAAGAATCGGTCGGGATCCATCGCACCGATCCGCTCTTATACCTGATCGGTCCGACCGATCGGGTGTCGATGGCTACAAGCGTTTCGATCGGTGCGGATCGATCGAATGAATTTTCGATCGAAATCAATCGAGCTCATCGAGATTTCATTGATCGGCCGAGACCGATCGGAGGTTTTTCGACGGCGACATCTGATCGGTGGGGACCGATCAGATTAGTGCTTGATCGGTCCCGATCGGTCGCGCGGAAGCGGCGCTGATCGGTGCGGGGACCGATCAGATTAATTCTGATCGGTCCGGATCGGAGATGCATGGATCGGTCCGATCCCACGATTGTTTGTTTTGCATGTACTTTTTGATTGTATTTGTCTTCACCATCTGTTTTTAACCATCTGCTGTGAGTCTTTCTAGCTTGCAGGTTGCAGGTCACATTCTCATGTTTGGATTCAAATTAAGCTTCATTAATAGAAGGAGACAAGTACCCTTTTCACTGTAATTGGCTGCAACAGATACGTTTGGGGCATCAACGTTCACTGGCGAAATCCGATTACGATTGGGCTGCTCAGTTTGACTTCTACCCATTGGTTGGTATCCAAAGACGCCAGTGATTTTCATTAGCATGTGTTCAGAGAATCAGAAGAGGAGGAGAGGTGATTGGCTACGCCTTGCTGGCAGCAGCGATTCTGCAGACGGCGGTGATACGAGCAGAGAGACATAAGTAGGAAGAAGAGGAGTTCAGAAAGTTAATTCTGAATTCTCTGTCTTTTGTGATCAAGCCTTCGGAAGAGCAAGTTGGTGAAGCCGTGAGCTCCTTGCTGTGAAGGTTGATTTGTGCGCTCTCTGCTCTGTTCTCTTCTCCGCGTGGCTGTAAGCTCATCTTAATATTTTTCTCAGCCACTGTAAGTCTTGTGCTTAAATCTATAATCATCTGAGACTTTGTTGAGAGGTTGCTCCACCGAGAAGGAGACATCTTTAGCCGGATCTTGTCCGGGGTGTGATCTACCGAAAGATCAAGGAGTCGTCCTCCTTACGGACACGCCGAGGAGTAGGGGCAAGTTATCCCCGAACCTCGTATATTCTTGTGTCTGCTGTGTGTTTGTTTTCTTTCGTTTTAGTTTTTCTATTTCCGCTGTGCTGTGCTAACAAAGTTCTTGAAGAAATTTCTGTTTAGTGTTTTTCAAAGAGGCTATTCACCCCCCTCTAGCCATCTAAGATCCCAACAAGTGGTATCAGAGCCTGGTGCTCTTCATTACGGCTTAACAACCCAAAGAGCTAAACAATGGCCATGAAGGAGGGACTCAGCACCAACCGTCCACCTTATTTCGATGGAGCAGATTTTCAATACTGGAAAAGCCGCATGGAGTATTACCTCAAGACCGATATCTCCATGTGGTTCTCCGTCAAGGAGGGATTCTCACCACCAAAGGATGAAGAAGGTAAGGAACTTGACTCATCGAGATGGTCAACCGAGCAAACTCGCAAGGGACAAGCCGATGCCAAGGCGGTTGTCACTTTGCAATGTGGGATAGCCAAGGATCAACTTGTCAAGGTTGGTCCTTTCACAAGTGCGAAGGATCTATGGAACAAGCTCATCGAGCTCCAAGAAGGGACTCGAGACTCTCGGATCGCCAAGAGGGATTTGTTCCTAAACCAACTACAGAACCTTGTCATGAAGGAAAATGAAACTGTAAGTGAGATACATGGAAGGTTCAAGGAGATCATCAATGGTCTCCATTCGGTGGATGAACGAGTAGAAAACCGTGACCTCGTAAGGTATGCTCTAAAAGCTTTTCCTAGGAATGCCTTGTGGTCATCTATGGTGGATGCCTACAAGGTATCCAAGGATCTTTCCATTGTTAAGTTAGATGAATTTTTTTGTGAAATGGAATTACATGAACTTGCTAACAAAGGGCAAAAAGAGAAAGGTATTGCTTTGGTTGCAGAAGAAAAGAGCAAGGAGGGAAGAAGGAAGAAAGAAAAGAAGAAGGAGAAAGAAATTGTTTCATCTTCATCCTCCTCCGAGTCCGATGATGAAGGTGAATCATCATCAAGCGAGATGGCCAACTTCGTGAGAAGAATCATGAGAAGGAGCAGAAGATACAAAGGGAAAGGTAAACCTAGTGAACAAAATATTGACAAAACTAATGTTACATGTTATGAGTGCAGCAAAAAGGGACACTATCGGAGCGAGTGTCCGAAATTAAAAAGGAAGGAGGAACGAGCCAAAAAGAAGGAGGAAAGAGTCAAGAAGAAGAAGGCTCTAAAAGCTACATGGGATGAGTCTTCCTCAAGTTCATCTGAGGAAGAGAAGAGGGAGAAGAGTACACGGCAGTTAGCCCTCATGGCAAGAGAGGAGTCCGAGTCCGAGAGTGAGGACTCAAGCTCTTCAGCCGCGACTTCATCATCTTCGGATGATGAAGAGGTAACATCTCCCATTTAGAAAAGTGTTATAAAACAATTGCACATTTGTCTACTTCCCTTAAAAAATCAAAAACAGAAACTAAACTGCTAAAAGATGAAATAGAGAAATTAAGGGCCCTTAGGGAAGATGAGGTCGATGACCTTTATCAAGAGGCCCTAGAGGATGAAAACAAAACCTTGAAGGGTGAAATTGAGAAGCTCAAGAAAATGCTTGAGAAATTCTCAACCAGCTCTAAGACCTTAGACATGATTCTAAATGCCCAAAGGGCGGTCTACAACAAGGCTGGATTAGGATACCAACCTAAGGAGTCTAGTTTTATTTCTTTAGTGTCAAGAACCCAATTTCATAGATCGCATGTTTCTAGGGTTCATGAGACTAGGAAGAAGGTAACAAAGGCATGGGTGCCTAAGTCTTTCATTGTAGATGCATTAGGTCCCAAGATTTGGGTACCTAAAACATCTATCTTTCGTGTCTTGTAGGCATTGGTAAAGGGGGAGCGTCTATCAACTTGGTTTGTTGATAGTGGATGCTCCAAGCACATGACCGGGGACAAGTCACTATTTTCTACCATTCAAAACAAAAATAGAAGTAATGTGTCATTTGGTAACAATGGTAGTCTTAAGGTTGTAGGAGTTGGAGACATTCATATATCCGAATGTCTCCATATCAAAAATGTCCTTCTAGTCAAGGGGATGACTTTTAATCTCCTAAGTGTCAGTCAATTGTGTGATACGGGTTACACAATTTAATTTCATTCAAGTCAATGTTTGGTTAAACACATTGACACACTTGACACGGTACTAGTAGGCACAAGAGTTGATAATATTTATCAAGTATCATTTAAAAGTGCTACTAATGCTTTGATTAAGTGTTTCATGTCAAAAGAAGAAGAGTCTTGGCTTTGGCATAGAAGGTTGGCACATGTAAACATGAAGAACATTCGGAAGTTGGCCAACAAAGGACTAGTACGAGGCTTACCAAGCATCAAGTACCAAAAGAACAAACTATGTGATGCATGTCAAAAGGGTAAGCAAACAAAAGGTGTTCATAAAGGTAAAAGCATTGTAAGTACATCTACTGCTTTAGATTTATTGCACATGGACCTATTTGATTGCAGTAGTGTAATATCATTGAATGGAAGTAGTATTGCTTGGTAATCATTGATGATTTTACTAGATACACATGGACTTTCTTTTTGAAACATAAGGACCAAACTATAGATATTTTTATTTCCTTTTGTAGAAGAACTGAAAATGAAAAATCAACAACAATTAAAACCATTAGAAGTGATCATGGTGGTGAATTTCAAAACCATAGGTTCTTAGAATTTTGTTAAGAAAAAGGGTATAGACATGAGTTCTCAACTCCAAGGACCCCACAGCAAAATGGGGTTGTGGAGAGAAAGAACCGAGTCTTACAAGAGGTGGGCTGAAGCTGTGAATACAGCTTGCTATGTGCAAAACCGAATCCTGATACATAGGTTTTTAGGAAAGACTCCCCATGAACTTTGGTTTGGGAAACCACCTACAATTAAACATCTTAGGGTGTTTGGTTGTAAGGTGTTTATTTTAAATACCAAGGACCATCTTGGAAAATTTTCGGCCAAGGCTGATGAAGGGATACTGGTTGGGTACTCGCTCATACAACAATAGGACTAAACCGATTGAAGAGTCCTCTGATGTAGCTTTTGAAGAAATCCCTAACTCAAATGATCAATCAAGGGCTATAGGAGAAATTCAATTTGAACTTAGAAATCTAAGTTTGAATGATCAAAATGAAGAACGAGTCGAAGTTGACTCTGATGTTGATGAGCAAAGGCAACAAAGAACTCAATCTGATCCTTTGCCGAGTCCTTGCCTGTGCCTAGTGAGACCATTCATGAGGCACCATCAACACCAAGACAATCTAGGATAGCCTCTAGTCATCCCCAAGACCAAATTGTGGGAGACATTCAACAAGGGGTTAGGACTAGGTCATTCTTCAGAAATGAGTCTAATGAAGTCGCATTGATTTCAGAGATTGAACCAAAATTAGTTGCTGAGGCATTGCACGATCCTGATTGGATCATAGCTATGCAAGATGAGTTAGGTCAATTTGAAAGGAGCCAAGTGTGGGACTTAGTTCCTAGACCTAAGAAGACCACCATTATTGGAACTAAATGGGTCTTCAAAAATAAGTTAAATCAAAAGGGAGAAGTTGTAAGAAACAAGGCAAGACTTGTAGCCAAGGGCTATAGTCAAGTCGAAGGTCTCGATTATGATGAGACTTATGCTCCCGTGGCCCGATTAGAGTCCATTCGCCTGATGCTAGCTTTTGAAGCACATAGAGGTTTCAAACTCTATCAAATGGATGTTAAATCTGCCTTCTTAAATGGTTTTATTAAAGAAGAAGTCTATGTTGAACAACCACCGGGGTTTGTGAATACCGAAGCTCCAAACCACGTGTACAAGCTCAAGAAAGCACTTTATGGGCTTAAACAAGCACCACGAGCTTGGTACGAAAGGTTGTCAATATATTTACTAGAAAAGGGTTTTGTGAGAGGCCAAATAGACCCAACACTATTTCTGCGTAGAGATGGTGAAAATATTTTTGTAGCCCAAGTATATGTCGATGACATAATTTGTGGCTCAAATAACAAAGGCTATTTGAATGAATTTATTTCTCACATGGAAAGTGAGTTTGAGATGAGTCTAGTAGGAGAATTGACATTCTTCCTTGGACTTGAAATCAAACAAACTCGAGATGGAATTTATGTCCATCAGGCAAAATACACTCAAGAGATGCTTAGAAAATTCAATATGAGTGACTCTAAGGAAGTGTCCACTCCAATGGCGACAAGCACTCGCCTTGACAATGATGAGAGTGGAAAACCAATTGATCTAACGCAATATAGAAGCATGATTGGTAGTCTTCTATATCTCATGGCTAGTCGACTGGACATACTTTTTGCTGTGGGCATGTGCGCTAGATATCAAGTCTATGCCAAGGAATCTCATTTAATTGCAGTTAAGAGAATATTGAGATACCTTAAGGGCACAATTCGAGTAGGTCTATGGTACCCTCATGCAGAGTCTTTTGACTTGATAGGCTATACCGATTCCGATTATGATCGGAAAAGTACTAGTGGGGGTTGCTAATTTTTAGGTTCATCTTTAGTTAGTTGGTCAAGTTGGAAGCAACATTGTGTTGCTCTCTCCACGACCGAGGCCGAATATATTGCCATGGGAGAGAGTGTATCGCAATTGTTGTGGATGATACACACCCTAGAGGATTATGGACTTTCTTATAAGGGTGTACAAGTGCTATGTGACAACATTAGCACTATCAACCTAACTAAAAATCCAGTCCATCATTCTAGGACCAAGCACATTGAAGTGCGTCATCACTTCATTAGAGATCACGTAGCTAGGGGTGACATTGTGCTCACATATGTGGAGTCAAAGTCAAACCTAGCCGACATTTTCACCAAACCCCTTCCGGAAAATGAATTTAGTCATTTAAGGAGGGAGTTGGGGATGTGTTTGGCTCCTTAGGTCATTAGAACCTCACCATAATCAATAAGGACTATTAAAATGACAAGAGTAATTGGGACAATATTTTGGGCAACTTGGGAACATCTCACACAAACTATAAGGTTTAACAAAATATTTTTGTTTGCTAGAAATGGGGTGAGATGCTAGGAACAACCAAATTATTCAAAATGTATCATGCATCCCTTGAATAATTAGGTTGAAGAGACATTAATTGAGTATGGGGAAGACCATTACATAATTCATGTGTATTTGGTTCCTAGATCTTACTCATATATTCCAACCAAGGAAACTTGGTTAGACTTTTCTCTATAAATCATGTAATCTTGATTGTTGGAATGTTTGATACCTTTGATCGATACTTTTCATGATTTTGATTGAAACTAGGATAAGTCATTGAAATAATGATAGAAATTTGGACATATTTTGCCAAATTTGGGACTGAACATAGCAAGGTTGAAGATTTCAGTTTTTAACCTTGAGTTGTCTATTTTGACAAACTTGAAACTTGTCTGAAATATCAGTGTTTGTAGTCGACTTTGAAAGTCTCAAATTATAAACTAATTCACACCATAAGAGCCCATCGTTAGGACATAGTTATGCTTGTAGATTCTCAGGGTTCTAGATATGGATTTTGAAAGTTTTACTGGAGAAACTTCTACAAACTATCAAACATATCTGATTTCAGATCGATCGACAGAATTTCATGGTACCAGAGATGATGAGCACGACGTGAGGACGTTACTCATGATCCAAAACTTCCCAACCGGTCTGATCACCGTGTCCGACCGATCTTGTAACCGATCGGTCCGAGGACCGATCGGTTCCATTCAGAGCAAGTCGATGGGTCCCCGTAATCGGACAGGCACGAAATCGATCGACCTCGGTCGGTCCACTGATAGGACCGATCTGAAGTTCACGATCGTTGCCCGTGACCGATCGTTCGATCGGGGCTTATCGGTGACGAGATCGCTCTTCCGATCGGTCTACAGACCGGTCAGGAGGTTCCCTGATCGGTCTGGTGACCGATCAGGGGGCTTCGGATACCTTCTGATCGGACAACCGTCCGATCCTTTCTTCACTGTACACTCATCTAAACCCTTAAAATCTCCCGATCCCTCCTTTTCTTCATTCACGCGAAACCCTAGCCGACTCTTCCCACCAGTTCACCCTTTCTCTTCTCTTTGCACGCCGAAGCTCCAGCCCTCGGAAGCCCTAGCCTAAAGTTCAAATGGCACCAAGGTAACTTCTTACCTCTCTAAAACTTGGCATTGTGTTTTCATTTCTCACTGGATCTTCTGTTATTGTTGTCTCGGTTCTTATTTGTTGGTGGCTCCTGTGCTCTTCGTTTTTCCCATTGTATCCCCTTAGGAAGAAACCCACTGATGGTGAGGGAACCTCTAAGGAACCAACCAAGACATCCAAATCCAAAACTCCTGCTGCTTCTTCCCGACCCCAACCAGCTAGTTCCAGTAGATTCCTAAACCGCCAGTCTGAACAAGCTTTTCAACAAAGGACTTTCAAATTACTCCCTTGTAGGTCCGTGGATAGAAAATTCATGGACGAATTTTGCCCACAAGTGTCAAAATCATAGCATACTACAAACTCGATTCACTAGTCTACTTGGGCGAGATATCAACTATGACCAGTCGGTTGGTTCTATAATAACCTTCATGAGACTAGTGATCAAGGTTTTAAAACAAGAGTTGCTAAGCGGATTCTTGATTTCGTATCTCATCTTTGAGTATCTCGATTGTCGGAGGTGTTCGGTGATGTTTTTTCGATATTCACGACTTGGAATAATTACTTCCACCGTTTGATATCTCTCGATATATAGAGTACTTCTTGGTAGCCCAGACAAGGGCTAGATGAGCTAGATGTTGACTTCCCTACTTTTACCTGAGATTATCTCCTCAAGATTACATTCTTTTAAAATTGTCGAGCCTTCTACCTATCACATCTAAACCCTTATCCGAGATCCGATCATATCATTGTCTTATGCTCTATGGTTTGCGTTGGCGTCTCGATTTTGATATCATGTCGAGCATCTACTCCTCGATCATATCATATTCTCACCTAGCGGCTTCACTATTTATATGCCTTATGGGCATATAATTATTGATTGGCTTGAGACTCTTCAGGTTGATGTCTCTAAGGGTAGAATAATCAAAATGGTCAGGCAGGATTGCCGACTTGGGAAACGGGCATTTTCCAAGTCCGGAATCATAGGGCGAAATGGGGATGTTCGGTGGAAGGATGGGAGAGCTTTAGGTGAGTTACCACGACCTCCACTGCTCCAGTTGCTGCTCCTCCTGCCGACATTGGCGAGGCGGATCCTGATCTGCGCTGGCAGATCGCCGAGTTGGAGAGTCGCTTTGATCGACACGAGGAGATATTGACCGGCTCGATGATATGTAGTCATCGGTGGTGACATGCGATTCTTGGATGGATGCACGCTACCCGCCTCCGATCTCTTGCTATTCATCCTCCATGCGCCTCAGGATTTCACCCCTCCTGTCGATGATGATGATGCTCCTCATGTTGAGGACGTTGATTGATATAGTCTGTGTGTCACCTTGTCTGTATGTATTTTGGATGTTATTTGTTAGTCTGACCTGGATGTTTGCACTTCTGATGCTACTCATATATTTATGCTCCTCGGTTTTATATTTGCTTGCTCCTTATTATGCTTCATTCTCTATATTTTTTTTTTATATATATATATGCTGTTCCTATGCCATGATTTGATTGTATCTTTTATCTTTCTTACTGTCATATTGAGACCTTAGAGGGAACTCTGGGTCGGTTAAGAGAAGGCAGTATGGTTTAAGGGGGAGCCTTTTGAGTTTTTGTCACCTCATTTGCATCTTTTCGGTGTTTGACAAAGGGGGAGAGGATACCTAAGTTTAGAAATGTATGAAAGCTTGATTTTAGGGGAGAGGATAAAGGGAAGGATCTTGATTCCCGTCATTGACTTGGTAGTGTATCCGTCTTAGGGGGAGGATCCTGATTTCCCTAAAATTATGGGTAAATGAGCATTTCTGATCTAAACTTAAATCGTGTTGTCAAACAACAAAAGGGAGATTGATACAATCTGACTGGATGTTATTTTGTTGTTGACACCGATTTAAGTTTGTATCGGATATTTAACTGATTAATTACTAATCTAGGTTGACTAGGTTGACCTGATTGAGAAAGTCTAACGGGATGTTAGGCGGTTGGAAAGTCACGTGGAGTGAGTGAAATCGTGTTGGAAATCTGGTGAGTGAAGCGGTGAAAACCTGTGAGTGAAGCTAGGTGAGTCACAGTGGTGAGCTGAGCGCGAGGAAAATCCGGATGGACAGGGTGATCGGACATCGTGTTGAAAAGTCCAAGAAGGAAGCTTGGCATGCGAAGTCGGAGAGGGCTCGATGGCTCGTTCTCTAGGACCGGATGAAGTCGGAGAGAGCTAGGGAGCTCGTTCCTCCGGACTAGGTCGGAGAGGGCTCGGGAACTGAGTCAAGAAGCTGGATCGATCGGCGACCGATCCGGTGAAATGACGACACGATGGTGCGGACGATCGCCGGTGGAACTTATACCCGATCGGTGGCCGAGCCGATCAGGAGATGTCGATGGCTATCCGGGCGCAGACTCGATCGCAACGCGATAACGATCAGATAGCCTCGTTTCTTGATCGATGCGGACCGATCATGAAATCAATCGATCTCGAGATTTCATTGATCGATGAGACCGATCGAGGTTTTAAGCGGGACGGCGACATCTGATCGTGTCGGGGACCGATCAGATTAGTGCTTGATCGGTCCGCAGACCGATTAGAAGCGCTTGGGAAAAGGGCGCTGATCGGTCCGGGACCGATCAGATTAGTTCCTGATCGGTCCGCAGATCGATCAGAGATGATCCAGAAAGCATGGATCGGTCTGCAGACCGATCCACAGTATTGTTTGTTTTGCATGTACTTTTTCTGATTGCCGTATTTGTCTTCACCATCTGTTTTTAACCATCTGCTGTGAGTCTTTCTAGCTTGCAGGTTGCAGGTCACATTCTCATGTTTGGATTCAAATTAAGCTTCATTAATAGAAGGAGACAAGTACCCTTTTCACTGTAATTGGCTGCAACAGATACGTTTGGGGCATCAACGTTCACTGGCGAAATCCGATTACGATTGGGCTGCTCAGTTTGACTTCTACCCATTGGTTGGTATCCAGAGACGCCAGTGATTTTCATTGGCATGTGTTCAGAGAATCAGAAGAGGAGGAGAGGTGATTGGCTACGCCTTGCTGGCAGCAGCGATTCTGCAGACGGCGGTGATACGAGCAGAGAGACATAAGTAGGAAGAAGAGGAGTTCAGAAAGTTAATTCTGAATTCTCTGTCTTTTGTGATCAAGCCTTCGGAAGAGCAAGTTGGTGAAGCCGTGAGCTCCTTGCTGTGAAGGTTGATTTGTGCGCTCTCTGCTCTGTTCTCTTCTCCGCGTGGCTGTAAGCTCATCTTAATATTTTTCTCAGCCACTGTAAGTCTTGTGCTTAAATCTATAATCATCTGAGACTTTGTTGAGAGGTTGCTCCACCGAGAAGGAGACATCTTTAGCCGGATTTTGTCCGGGGTGTGATCTACCGAAAGATCAAGGAGTCGTCCTCCTTACGGACACGCCGAGGAGTAGGGGCAAGTTATCCCCGAACCTCGTATATCCTTGTGTCTACTGTGTGTTTGTTTTCTTTCGTTTTAGTTTTTCTATTTCCGCTGTGCTGTGCTAACAAAGTTCTTGAAGAAATTTCTGTTTAGTGTTTTTCAAAGAGGCTATTCACCCCCCTCTAGCCATCTAAGATCCCAACAACAACTAGTAGTCACAATGTGATGTTGGATCTCAACATTCTTGTAACTTGGGTAGTAATGATGTGTTGCTAGATACCGTTCATTACTTATGCTCCTAAATGGGTTTAGGGGCATTGCCAACATTAGAAGAACCTATAGGTTCACACACTAAGGGCAATTAGATGAAGATTAGATTCATTTGATGAACTTAAATGATTATGTTCATATGATGAACCAAATTGGATTAAGAGTAATCCAAAGTAGGCTAATTGAGTTGGACTCAATTTCGTTCATGTGTTAAGTGAGTCTAATTTGAACTTAGACTCATTTAATTAATTTAATTCAATGAATGGAGATTCATTAAATTAAATTTAACTTGAACCAATGGTTAGATTAGATCAACCAAGGGAAAGAAATGGTCAAGTTTGACTTGACTTAAGTTGGAAGATGAAGAGTCAAGTTTTGACTTGACTTTGACTTGACCAATGCCACATCATCAAGACTTCTTCATTTGCTCAAGTTTGACTTGACCAAATGCCACCTCATGGAAGAGATCAAGAGACTTGACTCTTGATATTCCATGGGAGTTACATGACTTGAAGTGGCCGGCCACTTTTAGTGTGGATGAAAAATTGATTTTTTCATTCAAGTGGTTGTAACTCCATCTTCTTCTTCCTCTTGAGTTTTTCTTCTTGCTCTCCCTCTCCTCCCTACTGATCTCTAAGGTTGCCAGCACATCCTTAGAGATTATTCTCCATCTCTTGCTTGTGTAGATACATATAGAGAGTTGTCTACGTTGACAGCTTCGAGATCCGGCGTACCGTTGGACGAGCGGGATCTGCGAGGGCACGCTTCAAAGGTATAAGGCTTTCCCTTTGTAGATCTACTGTAGATCGACGTTTAAACTCGTACTCGTATTTTTCGTAAGTTTTCTTCGCACGAGATCCAGTGGCATGGGTGATTCGGGGTTTCCGCGGCCTGAAAGGTCCAACATCAAGACCAGGAACTAGTCAAGGTCTCAGTCTAGGGATCCCAAATGGACCTAAATTGGACCGACGCCTGCTGCCCCTCAATTGGGACACGTCCTCACGGTCACTCTTTTCCAATGACTTACCTTCACTTACCATTTGTCAAATGTCCGGTCAGTCTGTCGACCTGTCTGAACTTCCTGCTAGCTATCTGATTATCCCGTCGACCTAGCTGAATTTCCCTGCAACACTGAGTTAGCACAATAGATAAAATGGTAAGGTAAAATAGTGTTAACAGAATTCAAGTATAACATAGGATTATCCTCCCCAAGGGTTACCTAGCTTCACTCACTAGGGCTTCCATTGCCTATCTTCACTCACTAAGACTTCCTCCACCTACTTTCACTCACTAGGGTTCAGCTTCACTCACCAGGACTTCCACCACCTAATTTCACTCACTAGGGCCTGACTTCACTCACCAGGACTTCCACTACCTAACTTCACTCACTAGGGTCTGACTTCACTCACCAGGACTTCCACCACTTAGCTTCACTCACTAGGGTCTGACTTCACTTACTAGGACTTTCACCACCTAGCTTCATTCACTAGGGATTGACTTCACTCACCATGACTTCCACTACCTAGCTTCACTCACTAGAGCTTGACTTCACTCACCAGGACTTCCACTTTGCCTAACCTTTGGTTAGAACTTACCTTTGCTAATCATCTAGTCCTGACTAGACTTCTCTCTCTCCCAAACATCAAGTCCTGTTTGGATTAATCCTTGGTCAAGTTGACCAAACTTAGGTATACTGTCAAATATCGAAATCTTAGAGGTCAATTGCACCAATAACAAGAAGTCCCAACAGGTCATAGATGATTGAATGTTTGACACAAGAAGTCTTGGTAGGTTAAAATCAACTAGATATCAGGAAAAGACATGAATTCAACCTTGAAAAGGCTGAATTTAGGGTTACCAATCGATTGGCGAGAGGTGGAAATTGATTGGTAAATCCTAAACCTAGATTCTGGGTTTAGAGTTGGGCAATCGATTGGCTGACCCAAAGTAATCGTTTGAACTAATCGATTAAGAGCTTATTTCGGGAGCACAGAAGATGTCAGAATCGATGAAGGCAATCGATTGACTGTGTTTTTCCCAATGAACAAAAGCTTGTTGAATTGATTAGCAAATTGATTTAGCATTATCAATCGATTAATAGTGGTTTCTCTGTGAACAGAAGAATTCTGAATCAATTGAGTTAATCAATTGGTGTGGATCACCAATCGACTGGTCAAGTAAAATAGAGTCATCTTGTAGGTTTTAATGGTTAGATCTGACATGACAATCAATTGGAGGTAAGGTCAATCGATTAGGAGATATTTTTCAACCTAAAAACAACCCTAGAAAGGGGTTTTGTGGAGATTTGAAGGGATTCGTTCCTAAGGGTTTGGAGACGAAGTGTTGCTTTATTTCCTACTACCAAGAGGTATTTCCAAGTAATAAGAGATCAAGAAAAGCAAGCTTGTAAGAGGCTTCTCTACCTCAAGAATATTTCCGAGAAGGAGAAAGTTCTTAGTAGAAATTGTGAATGAGGAGTGAACCTTTGGATTTATTGTCTCAAGGAGATGGATACAAAGTGAAATTCAAATGTTATGCATATGACATCCAAATTGATTTAAGTTTCTACTATGCATTCAATAACGAGTATAAAGTAATGACGAGAAGGGAACGAGGCTATTCGTTCCCTCTCTAATTCGTACAAGTCCTAAGATGTTATAGGCTGGGAGATTTATATACGCAAGTGAAACATATTCAAGGATTATTTTTAAAATGATCTCTATAACTATTATTTTTTTGATAGTTACTTTAAGTTGCTTGCCCTTATATCACAATCTTAGATGTTAAAAAGAACTAAATTATAAAAGAGATCAGACCTAAGATAGTCCCTAACAGAGAATATAAACATAATGAAAAATACCCCCAAGCAAAATATATGCAATAATTTTATATTTAAACACAATAATTATGAAAATCTAAAGCACCCATGTGATGGTCCATTCTTTGAAGGAAATTATCTTGTCATTTGCACTAATGGTTAATAGTTATCTGTGATTTACCTTCTCCGTATTAATCTAGAGATGGATTGATAGAGACATTGGGGATGAATGAATCACTTTTTACCATATACTTTGAAGGAAATTAAGAAATTTTAGTCCATTAGCAACTTCAATATTAGAGGGATTTTTTAACATTGCAGGAAATCAGTGAGGAGCTATATAATTAATATATAAGGTACGATGTTTTAATCCAGGTGCATTGTATCATTTTTATCTATATAAAATATTTTATTAGTTGTCTAATTTCCCTTATATAAAGGATCGGACTACGGTATTAAGATAAATGTTTTCATAACCATTAAGATGATCACTTTATCTTTTGCTCAAATTGCTTTAATATATTTTCAGGACTATGGTGCAACAGTTAGACCTTCTAAACAGCTAATCAAGCATCTAAAATTCGAATTTCAGCTATAATGTATTGTAGGATATTTTTCTTTTGATGGGAGGATAAATTTCAGAACGTTGGTTATTCCAGATGTGTCATTGTAAATATTTTTTAATTTATTTTGATGATCGATCAAAAATTTTTACGAGACTATACCAATTTCTTTCAAAATTAATCGATTCAGGAACTTAAATACCTAGATGAAGAAAAAGTATGGAACATACTTGGATAGGGGAAATCCAACTGAATTGAAGAGTTGGGTTTTGGTGCGGAAAATATGGCAAGAGAATGTGACTTCGGACCAAGAAAATGATTAACCTGTAACCTGCCAAAAGTAGAATAGGACTGTGGTTTATTACTATTAATTAAACATAAATATGATCGAAGACCACTCGGACATTTTGATGGCCCCTTAAAGTTAGTTCAAACATGCACGATGAAATATGGTAAATATGTGTTCTGTGGTCAATTTCATTTTTTCACGCTAGGTATCAAATTTTTTAAAATTTAAGATTAAAGATTTTAAAGATCACCGATCGATCTTACAAAATTTTGTTATTAATTACCAAGACAAGATAAATTAAAAAGTAGAGATAAATTTTGATGAACAATCCATCCTTACAAGTCATTTTGAACTCCTCAAACATAATGAGTCTTAGGTAAAATTTGAATTCTTAATACGTCAAATCCTTATCATTTGGACTTACATCCCCCTTATGTCATTTCATATTTTTAAATACATTTTATAAAATTTAAAATTATAAAAATTATAAATTACTATTATTTATATATTTAAATAAAATTTGAAAAATACATTTATGATTAAAATTTTAAATAGCTTAATAAATAAAGAAGTTAAATAATAAATTATTTATGAGTTTTATTCATAAAATATTAATAAACTGAGTTTAATTGTGTTAAGTAATTTGTTTATATTGCATATATATTTATTATTAAATAAATATAAATAAGTTCTTCTAGAACTAAACATTAAATTAACATATGCATGCATATTCTAGAGTTTTTACCAATTAAAAAAAATGTTAGAGTTGGTTGCTCGAGCAGCCAACAAACTTGAAAAATAACTAGCAATAGAGTTAATAAAAATTATCAAATTATAAGAGTAAAGTGTTTTCAAATCATCCAAAATATTCTTGGGCCACAAAAATAAAATAAAATAAATAAAAAGTTCCCTCCTAGACTAAGACAACCTGCAATTTCGTACCTATGCTTTTGTCATTATAAGAAAAATAAAATTTCCTCTGTGTTTCTCTAAAGAGTTAAGCTAAAGGGATGGCTCTGAAAGGACACTTGCAAATTACTATTTTTAATAGACTGAGAAAAATAAACATCTTTGTCACTAATCAATATATGGAGCTCATAATTTCAAGTCATCATTAATAAGAGTAATCATTAATGTTTGACTAACAATTTAATGTCTATATAATGTTGCAGCATTAGATGGACATGGATGCAAAGGCCGGCACCAAATCCTTCTGACTTTTTTGACAACATGCATCCTCCATCTCCATGTCTATTTAATGTCGCAGCTCTTCAACACTTCCTACGTCTCCATGTTCTCCAACTTCTTGGAAAAGGAGCACTGCAGAGTTCCAGTTTAACTATAATAATCTCTTGGATCGAGTTGGTAATTGGATTGATGGGAAGAACACTTTGCTTGGATAAGAGTGAGTTGAAGAAGGGGCCATGGGCGTCTGAAGAGGACCAGAAGCTGATTGACTACATACAAAAGCATGGCATTGGGAGCTGGCGTTCTGTTCCCAAAAAAGCTGGTAAATTGCTCTCGTTGGTTAGTTAATTATATCTTAATCCTGAATTAACATTAACATCTTTTTAATTATTTGAAGCCAATAATTATTATTTTTTTAATTGATAGGCCTTGCAAGGTGTGGCAAGAGCTGCCGGCTTCGATGGACAAACTATCTGAGGCCTGACATTAAAAGGGGAAAGTTCTCCTTTGAAGAGGAGGAGACAATTGTCCAATTACATAGGATTTTAGGCAACAAGTAAGACTCTGATCTTAAATTTTACATTGAGCAACCCAAAATAAACTTATTACTGTGATATATATATACATCGATCATCAGGTGGTCAGCCATCGCTTCTCATTTGCCTGGAAGAACCGACAACGAGATCAAGAACTACTGGAACACTCACATTCGGAAAAGGCTTGCTAGAATAAAGAGTGATCCTTTGAATAATCACACTTCTCACCTTGACTTCTCACTTTTGAGACAGTTTTCCTTGTGCAATCCATCTGCCTTGATCATGACTCTGTGTCGATTACTAGGCCTTCATGATCAGCCTCTGCTCAAAAGAGAGCTCATGATGAATGTATTAACCACAAATCTGATCTCATCCTCTCAAAATTCTGATCAAAGTTCAAGTGTAGGCATTCAATATTATTTGAACAGCCAGCCGTTCGCTGACCAACAACTCGTTTCTCAACAAGATTTAGATGATCGACTCCAGAACAGTCAGATACATAATTACACCACTCGAGTTGGCCAACCTGATGATGAGATCCTGTTCCAAGGTGAGGGCACCGACTTGTGGAATGGCATGTTATCACAAATTGAAGATGTTGATAAGCTCATGAAGGAGCAACCAATTGCTAGCAACAGCAACAACATTCAGGCGTATTCTCTTCCCCAGTTGAGCACAGAGAGCTTCAGTTGGCTTGGTGGGTTTACTGATAACCAAATCTCCTGTCATAACCTGTCATATGCTGCAGCTGCATCAGATTCGAATAACATGTATGAACTCTCCAACTTCAACATTAACATATAATTGTATCAACAACAGTAGTAGTGAGAATGAGAGTTGCAGTAAATTACGTACAGGTTTAAGCGCAGGAGTAGGTTATATGGGTGTACAGTGGTCAATGCGTTGGTTTACATGTTCACCACTTGTGTTTTTATTTTTATTCATTGTCCTGTTCATGCATGGATTCAAATTAAGTTTCTGTCTCATCACAGTGGTTGTGTTGTGTGCATAATTGTTAAATTTATCCATTATGATCTCTGAGGAAGGTTTTTTCATGATGTAGCATATATATATATACTCTGAAGTGATAATGGAAGTTTTTGCCGTACGATCTTCTAACTGAATCAGCCGCCGACCATGCCGTCTATCAGCGACACATGCTCCCAAAAAGATAATATTTAGCTAGTCGTGTCTTTTACTGGGCCGAGCAGAATAGCTGCTCGGCTCGGCTAAGTGTGTTCTATGGCCGAGCGGGGAGGCCGCTTCGACCGCCGCTTCTACTGTCTTGAGAAAGCCGCTCGGCCGCTCTTCTGTTTCAAAATAGCTCAGTCGTGAATCTGCTGTGTTCTCGTAGCTCTGTATAAGGCAGAGCGGGGAAGCCGCTCGGTGTGCTCTTGTAGATACCTGGCAATCTTTTTGAGCGTCGGAAGCTTGGAACTTTGTCGAGCTGTTATGATTTCGGATCGGATCTTCTTTATCCCGATCGGGCGAACGTGCTACCCAATCGGCCAGTGATCTGGGGGCGTTTGCCCGCCTTGACTGGCTCCCACCATGGCACTTACCTCCACCATGGCAACGGGGTGGGACCCTCCCCCCTGATCATCGCATCACAAGTCTTCCCTTCAAGTCTAGTCGAAGGACACTATAGTCTGACTGACTGGACCAGTCCATGCCGATTTCTTTCTGATCGGCCTTCATCATTGTATAGACTCCGGTCAGGCTGTACCTGATCCTCGCCGATCGGCCTTCTGAAAGTAGTCGCGCGGACGAGCATCATGCTTCTTTGATCCGATCGGAAGAACAAGGGTTTACCCTTGTAGAATTTTTCCTCTTGCTGTCTTAGGCGAGCGGGGGCTTGGCTGACGGTATCCGAATATCTTGGAATTCATGCAAATCCTTTTCTATTAAGGCAGAGTGGGTTCCCATGCCACCCTTAATAGTCGCCTAGTGATAGCACGTGACGTGTCAGACCCGCAGCCGCCGCACGCCTGACGTGACCGGCATTGATGGCGACATTTGGCGGTTTAAATTCAATGGCCGGATCTTCACATAGGTTTTCACAACCTAGATCGGACGACTCCCGTCGGCCGAGCCCTGGGTATATGAGCTTGTCGTCGCACCGCCTTCTTCACCCTCGTGCTCCTGCGCTTGCGTTTTTCGGCGATCCTGTGCGCGTTCTCCGGCGATTCTGTGCGCGCTCTCCGACGGTTCTGTGCGCGTTCTCTGACGGCCTTCTGCGCATTCTCCGACAATCTTCTGTGCGTTGTCGGCCACTTCTCTGTTTTTGCTCCGACGATCCTCGTCTCGTAAGCTTCCTTCTCATATTCTCTTTCGATCGTTGGCCTCTTCTTGTTCTCGGTGTCTTTCCAATGATCTTTTTGCTTCTTTGTTCCCATTTCCTCCACTATGTTTGCTTTCTATCGCAATGGTGAGCTCTTCTCAGCCGTCGGACCCCCCTCCCGGACTCTGGTACACCACCATGAAGATCCGGTTCGATGAGGGTGATGATGAGAACCTTAAGAACACTTTTGAGATTTCCCCTAATCACGAGATCATTTTAGTTTCCTCATCCGATCGGCGAACCGCCAACCGACACCATCTGTCTATTCCTGGACCAATTTGTGGTCGGTCTCCGCTTCCCTATCCATCCCTTCATCATCGAAGTATGTAATTATTTCCGTGTTCCCCTTCCACAACTTGTACCAAATTCCTTTCGCCTTCTGTGCGGCGTCATTGTGTTGTTTCGACTGCACGACATCCCTATCCATCCCTTCATCATCGAAGTATGTAATTATTTCCGTGTTCCCCTTCCACAACTTGTACCAAATTCCTTTCGCCTTCTGTGCGGCGTCATTGTGTTGTTCCGGCTGCACGACATCCCTTTGACCCCTTGAGTCTTCCACTACTTCTATTACCCCAAACAGTCCGAACTGGGTACCTTCCTGTTTCAGTCTCGGATTGGGTTGGTTTTCTTCGACAAAATGCTGACTTCCAATAAACATTGGAAGAAATATTTCTTTTTTGTACGTCTCCCAGAACGGCCAGCTTTCGGACTCGCTGGTAGGTCGGCTTACTGCCTCAACCCAATCTGAAGAAGTACAAGAGTCACTCGGACTACCTTCATGCCACCTAGAGTTTCCCCAAGCATGCACGTTTCTCGAAGCTTTTCTTGAAAAGATGTATCAGTAAAGTTTTCCTGACACTATACCTTAACGAGCCGAGCATATCTCTGAAGTGACAATGGAAGCTTTTGTCGTACTATCTTCTGACTGAACCAGCCGCCGACCATGCCGCCTGTCAGCGGTACATGCTCCCAAAAATATAATATCCATCTAGCCGTGTCTTTTACTGGGCCGAGCGGAATAGCCACTCGGCTCGGCTAAGTGTGTTCTTTGGCCGAGCGGGGAGGCCGCTTTGTTCAACGCTTCCGATGTCTTGAGAAAGCCGCTCGGCCGCTCTTCTATTTCAGCATAGCTCGATCGTGAATCTACTCTGTTCTCGTAGCTCTGTATAAGGCTGAGCAGGGAAGCCGCTCGGCGTGCTCTTGCAGATACCTGGCAGTCTTTCTGAGCGTCAAAAGCTCGAAACTTCACCAAGTTGTTATGATTTCGGATCGGGTCTTCTTTATCCCGATCGGGCGAACGTGCTACCCGATCGGCCAGTAGTTTGGGGACTGACTTAGCTGTCTGGCCTCAGCAAGGCTGGCTTCACCATAGGCTATTAGGGCCTATATATATATATATATATATATATATATATATATATATATATATATATATATATATATATATATATATATATATATATTGTGTTATGAGTTACCCTAAAGTTAAATGTGGGCTCAGTAGTCAAGATGATGTAATCGTTAAAGTCAAGGTGATATGGTAGTTAAAGTTAGGGTGTACGTATCTGAACGAACCACCTCTCAGAAGTAGGGCTCCCGGCTGACTGGCTACAAAGCCGACCCCACGAGACTCAGCTCCTCACTCATCATAAATAGGGTATCCTGGATAAATCTGAGTGGCCACAGAGCCGGCCAGATCTATGAGACTCAGCTTCTCACTCCTCATGAACAAGGCTTCCAACATAAATCCAGATGTCCCTAGAGCTGACTGGACATATGGGGTTCAACTCCCCACTTCTCTTATGCAAGTTTCTCAACATACAGTTGGTCGGACTTAGAGCCAATTGGACCTAGTTCCTCATCCTTCCTGGGTGCGGCTCCCGGCCTACATTTGCCCGGTCCCAGAGCCGATCGGACTGCCAAACTTAGTTCCTCATCTCTCCTGGGTGCGGCTCCCAGCCTACATCCACCCCACCCTAGAGCCAGTCAGACCTTTAGACTCAATTCCTCATCTCTCCTAGGGATCTCCTCTAGGAGGCAACATTATCAGAGAATCATAACAATTTATTAGTGAATAATAGCTACCCACCATAGAATATTTACACGTTGATCTTGTCTGAAGACTGAGGAGATGGCGCGTTGGCTCAGGTAGATGGCTTGTGGACAAATAGTTGGCTCTTCGATCTGTGACGAAGCTCCTCAACGATCCCACGCACAATCCGACAATCCAACAAAGCGTTAGTGACCCAAGACTGAGGTGGGGATCCCCAGCTAGGCCCTCTGACGCTCAAGTCAGTACGATTTCAAGAAGGTGGATGAAGAATAGTAGGGAAAGTGCTTGTGCGAAAATAGGTTTTAGATGTAGATATTTTGTGTACCTTGCCAACAGAGAGGATTCCCCTTTATATACCACCTCACCTAAATTTCGTGATCATGAGGTGGCCCCCGGTATCAAAGTTTGTTAGCAGATGAAAGAAAGTATAGCTTAGGTGCTCCATAGTGATAGTTTGAGAAATCTTTTTCCTACCCACAAATGTACCTCTTTTGTCGCTTATGCTTCGTGCCATTATTGAGGCGGTTAAGAGAATATGCTTCTACAATTAATATGAGAAACATAATAACCTTCGAAGAATATCTCAAAAGAATATTCCTCTACAATTCTGCCAGACTGTTCAAATGTTATCGACTGTTTGTCCACTAGAAATATCTTGGTCAATCTTTAAGCCGGCCACTTGATTGGAATATCTCTCATTGGATATATTTTAGGCTGATCTTTCACTCGGTCGAACATTTATAGTAAACCTTATGAATTGAAGCACCTTTAACCTATATTGATATCAATCTGCTCTGTCATGTGTTGAGTACTGAAAAGACCTGTTTAGAGACTAGTATGATGTCTATAGTATGCTCAAGATCTATTCAAGAAACCATGTGATAAGTTATGCATGTATTTTAGGGACAATGTGATATCAAGTAACTCAAATTTGGTTAACATTTGCCTGGTCGATTGTATAAGAAAAGTTTTCTATGGAGGAGTATCTTTAAACATACCTAGTCTTTACCTGGCCGAGTGTACATAAAGCCTTAAGTTCGACCGATCGTCATCCGGTCAACCGTATATTGAGAACTTTGAGAGACTAAGCGTCTTTAGGACTAGACGGACCTTGTCCAAATGAGCATACACAGATAGCCTTATGTCTGATTAGCCTTTATCCGGTAGATTGTATATTAAGATCTTTAGGAGGTTAAGTATCTTTGGGCCCAGCTGAACTTTATCTGGCCGGGCGTATACAGATAACCTTATGTCCTACCTGCCTTTATCCGATCGATCATATATTAAGAGTTTTGTGAGACTAAGTGTTGCTGAGCTTGGCTGGTCTTTTACCTGGCTGGGTAGACACAAAGAGTCTTGTGCTCGACTGACCTTTATCCTGCCGATCGTATATTAAGAACTTCACAAAGTTAAGGGTGATAAGCTTGGTCGGCCTTTGTCAGGCTGGGCTCACTTAGAAATACTTATGTTCGATCGGTCTTTATATAACTGATCATATATTAAGAATTTTATAAGGTCAGGTGTCCCTACGCCCGCCCTGCCTTTACCCGGCCGGACATAGATGGAGACCTTATGTTTGACCAGCCTTTATCCGATCAGTCTTATACTAAGAGTTTCATAAGGCCAGGTGCCACTAAGCCCACCCGGCCTTTACCCAGCCGGGCATAGATGGAGAGCCTTATGTTTGACCTGTCTTTGTACGACCAGTCTTATACTAAGAGTTTCATAAAGCTAAGTATCCCTAAACCCGCCTGGCCTTTACCCAGTCGGGCATAGATGGAGAACCTTATGTTCAACTGGCTTTTTTCCGGCCAGTCTTATACTAAGAGTTTCATAAGGTCAGGTGTCCCTAAGCTCGCCCGTCCTTTACCTAGTCGGGCATAGATAGAGAGCCTTTTGTTTGACCAGCCTTTGTCCGGCTAGTCTTATACTAAGAGTTTCATAAGGCCAGGTGTCCCTAAGTCCACCCGGCCTTTACCCGATTGGGCATAGATGGAGAGCCTTATGTTTGACTGGTTTTTGTCTGGCCAGTCTTATACTAAGAGTTTCATAAGGTCTAACTGATTAGAGCTCGATCAAGTTTTCACCGGGTCGAGCTCCCTTGCACTTGATCGGCTACTTGACTTATAGAGTAAAACACAAGAGTCCTTATATCCGACTAGCTTCCCAACCAATCATCTTTATTCGAGCATCCTACTTTGTAACCACTCAGGCAGGACCCTAGAGTCTTAATGCGGAGCGATCGACATAGTCATATGGGAAGCATCCCCCCCACCCCATTCTGACTTTGACCCCCTCCTTACTTTGACCTTAACCACCATGTCATCTTCGAGATCTGCTTGCTATAATCCGTATCATACGTAATGGAATCTTCCTGTACCTAGAGGAAGATTACTGTACATACTCCATCACCCGATATATTCTGACACCAGATATTCTCTGACGCTTCATTATTACAGAGGTGATGAGGGTTAGGAGTCCTCTCCGTTGGCCAAGTATGCTTACATTCGCATATTTACGCGTATATGCACAAACGCATCTACATTTACTATTCTACTATTCATGTTCTCTTACATTTCGCTCAGCTACTATTCTGACTTGATCGTCGGATTGCCTGCCCCAGGAACCCTCCCTCCTCAATTCTCTCTCTAACGTTCCTATTGTCTCTTTCTACAGTGTACATAGGTCCGCAGCTTCCAGCTCAAGGTCCACAGTGTAAGATCGATGCGCTAGAGGGGGTGAATAGCACTCGTGGTTTTCACATTCGTTTAAAAATGTTCGAGTAAAATGCAATGGAATAGAGATAGGAAAGAAGGAAAGAAAACAAAGAAATCACTAACATATTTCTTTTACTTGGTTCGGAGCCTGTGATGATTCCTACTCCAAGGCCCACACGTGAGAGTGCTTTTGTTGGGCAATCACTATCAGTTCGAAATAATACAAGTAAAGATTTACAACTTTTTGAAGAACTAAACTAAAATATACCGACGATCTACAGATTTGAAGAATTAGGCCTTTAGTCATCGGAGCAGCGTTTGGGCATTGTGGAAGCATTTTTTAAGCAGCGTGCAAGAGAAAAAGTCGTCCAAAATGTTGTATATTAGGTACTAGTTGAATGCTGCTTCTATAGGCTATTCTAGACATCTAGATTCCTTCCGGGTACCTAGACCGTGATGTGTAGGGTCGTCTAATCAGCGTGCTCCAGTGTGGCAAAGAGATGAATTTTGTCGTTCCTGGCGCCTGGACCAAATCCAGGCACTTGGACTAGCTCCGAGCGCCTGGACAGCGAAGGCGCCTGCCCAGGTGCCTCGCTCGAGCGAAAGCTCCCCGGTCAGGTATCCCAGACCGCTCCGAGCGCCTAGACCAACTTTTTCCAACTCTTCGTTTTCTGTGGAATAAAGTTAGTCTAGGCAATAAATAGTATATAGAATATGAATTTGATAGCCTCTGACTATCCAGTTCTGACTTTGAGTTTCGCTAAAACTCTAGGTCGAAGCGACGCCTACTATTACTTCTTTGGGGAGTGCATCCTCACCTACTCCTCTCAGGAGAGTTTACCTTTTTCCAGACTGGTCCAATAGACCGTCTAGACTTCTTCTCAGCGTCCAAGACTTCAGGTCTTCATGCTAAATGTCTGCTCCACAACCCGTCCAGACTTCTACCAGGTTCGGGACCACCAAGATTTTCACCTAGAGTCCCTGATTCTAGGATTTCGCCCAAAGTGCTCGACATACCAAGACTTCGCCCAATCCCCCATATCAGAACTTCGTGCCTAACTGTAGCTAGGACTTTCCTTTACCTAGGGTTACCTCCCCCTAGGATTTTTTACCTGCCTAAAATCCACTAGGACTTTTGTCTAAGAACACTTAGGACTTTCCTACAAGCTCAATTACACTTGTTAGACAACAAGTAACCTTAACTTTGGACTCTTTGCCATAATCAAAACTTAGGTTCAATCGTCTGGTGCTCCCTACACCAACACATAGCTCCTATCTAGAAGTCTGTCCTCCATCAACACTCCTGACATCTCACCGGCCATTGCGGTAAGGTAAAATGTCCCTTGATTTATTTGTCTATATTTAATCGGAGGACCGACAATACTGAACTGTCTGAAATAACATTACCACTTTTTTTTGTTCCAGCCACTCATTATTCTAATCGAGTGCAAGATACTAGCAAATAAGTATTCTTGAAAGTAGACTAGCAAGAGACCAATAAACAATCAAAAATTTATTTTATTTAATATTTATGTTATATGTGTAAAATTTGTTACAACCAATGATTAGTAGTAAAAGTGAATTATTGTTGTAGCTTAAGCATGATTCAAGCATAGAAGATGACATTGTTATTTAGTAACATTAGAAATAATAAGTAAAAATTAATATTTCCCATGATGCAATTAGGGTAAGTATTTGGTTAAAATCAAACCTATTAGGACCTGTGCGAGCTAGAAGAGATGTGAAAAACTTCAATTGCTTTGTCTCGATCTTGTGCTCATGGTATGAATGCACAGTGGAAACCTTGATTCAAACTTGACTACACATATATTACTCTGAGATTTTACTTGGTATCCGCCTCTTAGGCGACTAATCCAAGGCCCTACTCCTAGTGATCCCCTCCACTATAAAAATTTTCTTCTCGGACACCTTTTCGAGGCAGAGAAGTCTCTTACAATCTTGTTCTTACAAGAACACAATAAGAAAGACAAACACAAAAGCAAATGAGAGTAAAACAAACTTTACATAAGAAATCTTTGCTTTGGAAGTTTGTTTGTTGCTTTAGATAGTCTCTTTATGGTTAGAAATGTAGAAGCACTTCGCCTCTAACCCCTCAAGATCTGGCGACTTTAAATCTTGACCAAACTCCCTTTTCTAGAGGTGCAATTGGGCTAAAATCCATTGGTACAATGCATAAAGGTGGAGCCCGATAAGGTCAGATAGTCAAAAGTCAAGGGGACTTGGCAGTCAAGGACAGTCAAAAGTCAAGGGGACGTGACAGTCAGAAGTCAAGGGGATGTGGTAGTCTAGGATAGTCCAAAGACAAGGGGACGTGGTAGTTAGAAGTCAAAGGGACGTAGCAGTCAACAGTTATGAGAAAGAAGAAGTTAGACCGCCTCATGTCACTAGCCGCATAATTTCTGGTCAGGTATAGATAAAGTAGGATCCCAGATCTGAAACATAAGACGCAGCCTAGAGTAATGCCTAACCTGCCCCGATTGGTTGGGTTTCCTCAGCTCGGACCGCCTAGCCAGGCTTGGTACTTTTAGTAAGACAACTCCCGGTCGTCCCTTCAGTGATCCAAGCGTAATAGATAAGGCCCTCATCATAGCTCATCCCCCTCATCAAGACTCAAGCCAGGTGGCACACCCGAACGGTTATCCTGAGCTGTTCGTAACTAAAATCAGGCAAGACAGTAACTGCTAAGTGATAAACAATGTCAGGGAATCGTAATCTCCTATCAGAGAATAATCGTCGTGCGTTAGGGAATATTCCAGTTGTCTGCTATTATCTGTGAATGGAGCCTTCCTTTCACCAATAGGAGGCCATGGTACACCTTCTGTCACCCGACAAACCCTGACACCCGATATTCTTTGACAACACGCAGGCTCTGAAGGTATGCATCGGCATATAAAAAGGGAGGTCCTCTCTCTTAGCCAAGTACGCGCACATACACACTCGTCTTCTACAATTCTCTTTCCTTCGTACACTGTTCTTTTGGGAAAAAAGTACTTGACTTGAGCATCAGAGGACTTGTGCTGGGGACTTTTTCCCTGGTTTCTAGTGTCTAACATTCTATGTGCTTGTCTAAGTGTGCGCAGAGCCAAAGTACCGCCAGTCTCATTACCACTGTCCAGGAGTACCACGTGGGGGTTCATTTTTCCAGTGCACATACACTAGGTGTGCCCAAGTCACCTCTCCGTCAATGCCAACACCATCTCAACCGGCCTTCATCTGACTCAGATTTCAGACAGGACCATCCACCTTCCAATCGATTGACTTTTCTCACCAATCGATTGTCATATCAGATCCAACCGTTTAAACCTACAGAATGACTATTTTCCTTGACTAATCAATTGCACCAATTGATTCCCAAGTTTTCTGTTCACTAGCCACCTTCTTCTAATCGATTACCTCAATCAATTGCTTTAGGCCAATCGAATACACCCCAAGCTTTTTGTTTGTTGGCCACCGTCTTCTAATCGATTGCCTCAATCGATTGCTTTAGGTCAATCGATTGTACCCCTTGCTATTTGTTCACTCATCACCTTCTTTCAATTGATTACCCAACCCTAAATCCTAAATTTTGGGATTAGAGTTTACCAATCGATTGATGATACAACAAACTTAAAATTCTAGGTTTAAGGTTTGCTAGTCGATTTCTACCTCTTACCAATCAATTGTTAACCCTAATTTCAGCCTTTTTAAGGCTAAATTCATGTCTTGTCTAGTATCTGGTTGACCTCAACTTACTAGAACTTCCTCTGCCCAACATCCAGTTATCTGTGACTTGCTAAAACTTTCAGTTGCCTAATATCTTATTGACATTGACCTATTGGGACTTCATTGTTGCCTAGTATCCGGTTGACCTCAACCTACTAAGACTTCGTTATTGCCTAGCATCTAGTTAATCTTGTTCTATCAAAACTTCATTGTTTCCTAGCATTCGATAAACCTTAACCTACTAGGACTTCGCTATTACCTGGCATTTGGTCAACTTTAACCTTTCAGGACTTCCTAACTCATGCCAAGTGTTTAGTTCTCCATGATCGACCACTAGGACTTTTCTTTTGTCAACTTCCTATTTGACTTTCGATCATCAAGTGTCTAGTCAACTTTGGCCCACTTGGACTTTTCTCTTGCCAAGTCCCTTGTTGGGTTTCCAAGCACCAAGTGTTTAGTCAACTTTGACCCACTTGGACTTTCTTCTTGGCAACCTCCTTGTTAAGCTTCCGATTTCCACTTCTAGTCAAGCATTCGATTAACCTTGACCTACTTAACTTTTTACTAACATATTGATCAAACATCAAAATCTAAACTCGAGTCAACCAAAGCTTGGTCAATATGGTCATCCTTGACTTGTGGTCACTGATTAAATCAATTTTTTTTTCGACCAACAAAATCGATCAATTTTTACTATTAAAATCAAACAAATCAAACAATAAAAAATAGTTAATTTCCTTATAGATCTAAAAATAATAAATTTTTTAATAAAAACTTAATGAGTTTAATAAAAATTAAAAATCTTAATATTTTTATTATTTAATAGAAAAATAGTTTAGTTAGTTTAACCGAATTTCAAAATTCAAAGTTGAACTGATTTAATCTAAATAATTGGAATTTAAAAAAATTAGATAGACTGAACTATATATTTCTGAATTAATTTGATCTGATCAATTATTCTGGTTGAATTAAAATTTTACTCACCCTAGATGCATTGAACAAGAAAATATCATTGAGACATCCTCACAGATGGTCATAGGGTCGGTTGTGTGGGGTCGCTGGGGTGGCCACCTTTTTTTTGCTACAAAGAAAATATCATTTAGGCCAAAGGAGTTAAGCAACACAAGCAATCCAAAATAAACAAGGTCAAGGTGTAGGATTGAAGAAGTCGATAGAGGTTGTGAATCTCGATCGTTTAAAACCTTTTGTTTTTCATCTTTGTAAAACTAAATCAAAGTAAATTAGCAACAGAATAAAAGTAAAAGAAAAGATACAAGAATATGATCAATTTTTACTTGGTTCATAGTCCATTGACTACTATTCCGTGGTTGGCAATCTTTGATCGCTTTCAATGGGTAATCTCTCTGAAAACTTTTGGAAAAGAAGTAAATTTGTACAAGTATGAGATGTACAGTAAATGCAAGTACAATATGTTGACAACAAATGTAAGAGATGAATCGTAGCTTGTTGGAAGTCTCACAGCATCGTAGTAGTTGAAACATGCACGAGCAGTAATAATAAAGACGAGATGGAGCACAGAGTGAACTGATTGATTGTCTTTTGGCTGGGATCCCGAGGTCTTATTTTATAGGCATTGCTCAGTCAACAGAAAATTCATTCCGTTGGCTGATCCTTTTCGTTAACTGAATTTCTATTCATCGGGAGTCTGAAGGAAGTGACTATCCCAAGCTCCTTAACAGAATCGGTTCAGACTGGAACTTCAACTCAAGTCCAAAAACTTGAGGAAGGAATTTTCAATCTGAAAAGTCAAGTCAAGGAACTGAAGGATTCACTAGAATTGTTCACTTTGGGTTCTAAGAATCTTGATCTGATTCTTGGAAAACAAAAAGCCATATATAATCGATCCGGATTTGGATATAAGGCTAAGCATAAATTTAAATCCTATTTATGACTTGTGAATCGAACAAATAGGAGAATAGTCCAAGCATGAGTCCTCAAGTTTAACTTAATTAATCAAGTTGGACTTAGTCAATATTGGATCCCCAAGGATCAAATCCATTACCTTGATAGGCTCTATCAAGGCTATGATCCAGGAGGAGCCAATAGAAAGACCATATTCATTAGATAAACTTGCTTGATGTATGATTTTACTACTTTCTACTATTAATGCTTAGATTAGGGTAGATAAGGACCTAGGCTTGATTCATACTTGACTAGTTAGACTTAGGATTTTTAGAAAAGAAATTAAATATTTAATTTCTTTAAAAGGCTTTGTCTAGAAGTGGTGGATGATCTCATACCCAAAAAAGCCTAGTACCTCGTCACAGCCTGGAAGCTAATTATTGAAATGAATATTTAATTAACTAGCTGTTAAACCTTAATCTAACTAAAATGTGAATAAATCCTTATATTTTAATCTAAAGTAAAGATAAAATTAACCGTCTTACAAAACAAATAAGGCTCTTTGATTGATAATCTAGAAAAATGGTGAGATGGATTCAGGTTAAATTAGTTGACAACTTAATTCAACTTAATTAAAATTTAACTTAATTCAACATAATTAAACTAAAATTCAACTTAACTAAAATTCAACTAAATTCAAATTCAACTTAATTTAAATTCAACTTAATTAAAAATTCAACCTAAATTCAAATTCAACTAAATTCAAATTCAACTAAATTAAACTAACCTTAAATTAAATTAAAATTAAACTAACCTTAAATTAAATTAAAATTAAACTAACTTAAAATTAAGTTAAAATTAAAACAAAATTAAACTTAACTAAAAATTAAGTTAAACTCAAACTTAATTAAATTTAATTCAAACCAAACTCAAATCAAATCAACTTAAGATAAACAAAAAGTAACCATCTCACAATCACCCATAAATATAACATGATTGACAATCTAGACTGGGTGAGATAGAAAATTAAGGAGATGAATTCAATCAAACTATCTTTAATCCATCAAAATTGGATCCAAATCAAATACTTTATGTGTAGGAACATAATGATTTGGGCCAATGGATGTTGGATAGTGGATGCTCTAGACACATGACTGGAGACAGATTGAAGTTCAATAAACTAAAACTCAAGAACTTAGGGTCAGTTGCATTCGGCAACGACGAAAAACTTAAGGTAATCGGAACAGGTAATATCGAACTAAGTTCCAATTTTATTATTTGAAAAGTCCTATTAGTTGATAAATTTAACTTTAACTTACTGAGCATTTGACAACTATGTGACTCTAGTTATTTAGTTACCTTTTCCAACTCTGAGTGTATAATTAGAAATGTTGAAAATCCTGAAATTACACTTAAGGGAATTAGGAAAAATAATATTTACACTATTGACATACCAACCTTCTCACTAAAGTGTCTTCTAACACAACAAGAGGAAACTAAGTTGTGATATAGAAGACTGGGTCACTTTCATGTTAGACTCATTTAAAAAATGAGTCAAAATGGCTTAGTTAGAGGTTTACCCAAATTAAAAACTTAGAAATTTCAATTTGTAATGCTTGTCAACAAGGTAAACAAACTAAGTCAACCAACAAACCAACAAACTTAAATCGAACCAACTCAATACTATTGGAGTGGGAAGCATCCGATGATCAAACCTAAGTTTTGATAATGGCAAAGGGTTCGAGGTTAAGGTTATGTGTGATCTAATGGGTTTGAATGAGCTTGCAGGAAAGTCATAAGTGTACTTAGGAAAAAGTACCAGCTGTGGTTAGGCAAGTGGAAAACCCTAGGGGGAGGTAACCCTAAGTCCTAGGGGGTGGCAACCCTAGGCTGGAAATCTTGGCGGGTCGAGGGATTCGGACAAAAGTCCTAGAGTCAAGGACTCTAGGTGGAAAGTCTTGGTGTCCCGAACCAGGTGAAAGACTGGGCGGGTCGTGGACCGATGTCCAGCGAAAAGTCCTGGAACCTCGAGCGCTGAGCAAAAGTTTAGTTAGTCTAGAGGATCAACTGGCAACAGGTAAACTCTCCTGAGTGGAGTAAGTAAGGACGCGTTCCCCAGTGAGAGAATAGTAAGCGTCGGTTTGACTTAGAATTTTTGGTCTAAGATCCGAAGTCAGAACTGGACAATCCGATGACTGTCAAATTCTATGTCTTATCATGTCTTAACTCTATTTTGCAGGGTATGTTGTATTAATGTATTTTGCAGGAAGTGAATTGGAGAAGACCCTCTCGCAGCAAGGCGTGAGGGCGCCCTGATGGAGCTTGAAGGCACCCTGGATGCTGAGCAGAGGGCACCCTCATGGAGCTTGAGGGCGCCTGGACACTGGCACGAGGGCGCCCTCCATGGGTTGGAGCACCCTCAGGCGGATAAGAGGTGACTTCTTCAGATCTCATCCACGCTATGAAATCGGCGGGGTTGACGGCGCCCTCTAGGGTGTTGGAGGCGCCCTCAATGGGCTTTATAAAGCTATCTCGAGTAGGAGTTGAACACAACTCATTCTAAGCGATCTTCTCCAACGAGACGTTTCGAAGAAGCCAAAACTTGACCTCGACAACCAGAAGCTCTTAGTTTGAGATTACATTGTTGTTGGTATAATTTATTACTGCACTTATTGTACTTGTTTGTAATCTTTCCGAAGCTATAGTATTTGCCCATCGAAAGCACTCTTACGTGTGAGCCTTAGAGTAGGAGTCACCCCAAGCTCCGAACCAAGTAAAAAAATCCTTGGTGTCTTTTCTGTGTTTTTGTGTTATTATTCCACTACGTTTACTCGTTAAGTTTTCAGAAACGAACGTGAAAGCCACGAGCTCTATTCACCCCCTCCCCCCTTCTAGCATTTTCGATCCAACAATTGGTATCAAAGCAAGGTCACTTCGAATTGGTGCAACCACCATTCAAGCAATATTTTCATGGTAGTTTTTAATTTTTCGGAGTCAATCGAAATCGGTATAATTACCACATTCTGATTCATTTTTTTCGCAATCAAAATTTTTGCTCGAAGTTGGTGCAACACCACTCAAGTTCGTGTTTTATTTTTCTTTATCCCACACTACTAATCCAAGACTAAGTCTTGGAATAAGTTTTTTTTATTTTTCCTTGTGTGCAAGATCTCCCTTTGCTATAATGGCCCATCAAGAAGGTTACAGCACAGCCCGTCCTCCACTCTTCACTGGTGATGACTTCGGCTACTGGAAGGGCTGAATGGAGTCATACCTCTAAACTCAGTTCGAGATGTGGATGATCATCAAGACTAGGATCGTACTTCCACTCGACGGCTCAGGAAAATCAGTAGTATGCGAGAATTGGGACACAAGCATAATCAAGAAAGTCGAGGCCAACGCTAAGGCAACCTGCACCCTCCAATGTGGACTTACGAAGGAGGAGCTTAACCGAATCGGCCCATTCTCAAATGCAAAAGAATTATGGGAGAAACTGATTGAGCTGCACGAGGGCACGCCCAACACAAAGGTAAGTAAGCGTGACTTACTTTTTAATAAATTGTATAACATCAAAATGTAGGAAGGAGAGACAGCTAGCTAGCTTCACGCGCGAATTCAAGATCTACTGAACAGACTTCACGCGATCGGACAGAAAGTAGAGAACTGCGACATTATAAGGTACGCGCTTAATGTCTTTCCGAGGAACACTTTGTGGGCGTCCATGGTCGATGCTTACAAAGTTTCTAAGGATTTGTCTTTAATTAAATTAGATGAGTTATTTTTTGAATTCGAATTACATGAATAGACTAATGCTCGGCCGATCGAGAAAGGTGTTGCATTATTTGCAGGTACAAGAAAGACAAAGGAAGCAAGGAAGAAGCATGAGATCGAACCCGAGTCCGAAGATGAACCAAACTCAGATAATGACGACGACGAGATAGAAGCCAAACTCATCAACCTAGTACTCAAGCTCTACAGAAAGAAGAAGGGTCTCACGAAGAAGGATATCAAGAAGGTGGTTCAGTCTAAAAAAGTAAAGTTCAAAGTAACCTGCTACGGGTGCAATCAAAAGGGACACGTCAAGGCCAATTGTCCCAACCTAAAAGAAGCAAAGAAGCAAAGAAAGAAGAAAGCACTACAAGCCACATGGGACGAGTTGTCATCAGAAGATTGCGATGAAGAGCTCGAGCAGACGAGCTTCCTTGCACTGACAACCCGGGAACACATTGACAAATCGGAGACTGAGAGTGAATCGGAAGCTGAGTCTGAGCAAAGACACAGATTCATATCCGTTTCGAAGGGCCTAAACCCACTGTAAGTGCTTATCAATTAGATAAATTATACAATTTCGTTAATTATTTGTTACGTAAGTTAGCTAAATCTAATGTCTGGGTCAAGTCACTTCAAAAGGAGGTAACAACCCTTAAAGAAGTGACTAACCCTAGCTCCTTGACTGATCTTGATCAGACTGGAACCTCAACTCAAGTCCAAAAGCTTGAGGAAGAGAATTTTAGCCTGAAAAATCAAGTCAAGGAACTAAAAGACACGTTGGAATGATTTACTCTGGGTTCCATGAATCTTGATCTGATTCTTGGAAAATAGTGAGCCGTTTACAACCGATTCGGACTTGGATTCAAGGCTAAAAGAAAATACAAGTCATATTTATCTCTAGTAAATAGAAATAATAACAAATTAGTCCAAGCATTGGTCCCTAAGTCGAACTTCGTTAATTAAGTTGGACTTGGACAATATTAGGTCCCCAAGGATCAAATCCATTACCTTGATAGACTATATCGAGGCTATGATCCAGGGGGAACCAATAGGAAGACCATTTTTAGAATTGTTTGATGATTGTTTTTACTGTTTTTATTATACATGCTTAGATTAGGCTAGATTAGGACCTAGGCATAATTTACACTTGACTAGTTAGACCTACGGATTTCAAAAGGAAAATTAAATATCTAATTTCTTTAAGAGACTTTGTCTAGAAGTGGTGGATGATCTCATACCCAAGAAGGCCTAGTGCCTTGCCACAGCCTGGAAGCTAATATTTGAAATGTGTATTTAATTAACCAATTGAAAAATCTGAGTCTAAGTCAAATGTAAATTAATTCTTAAATATAATTTAAATCAAAAGATAAAATCAACTATCTCACAAAATCCATAAGGTTCCCTGATTGATAATTTAGAAATAGGTTAGATGGACCTAGGTATAATTTAGAATTAAATAAAATCAATTAATCAAGTTAAAATAATCAATTTTAACTTAATTAATTAATCAATATTAAATTAACAATTTCAAATAAAATCAATTAATCAATTTTAACTCAATTCCTACTTAACTTAATCAAATAAATAATTTAAACTTAATTAATTAATCAAATTAAAATAATTTTAAATAAAATCAATTAATCAAATTTTAATTAATAAATAATTTTAACTTAATTAACAAATAAATTTAATTAATCAATATTAACAATTTTAAATAAATCAATTATCTAACTTAAATTAAAACTTAATTAATAAATAAAAAAAAAATGTTTAACCCGCTTAGGGCGTCTCACAAAGGCGCCTCCAAAACAAAAGGAGGCGCCCTCATGAGCGGCGGGAAAAACTCCCGTCGAATCCCTAGAGGGCGCCTCCCACTAGTTGGAGGCGCCCCCATAACCCGTTGAGGGCGCCCTCAATGCGGTTGAGGGCGCCCTCAATGCTAGTTTTCTAGTGAACAGAAACGATTCTATTCGCACTTTTCACGTCCCAAACATGAAATATCTCACATCGAGGCACCCTCCAACACTAAATCTCCTCCCTTGCAACCCCAAAATGCCTCTTAGGTATATGCTACTTCGTTTACTACATTAATATGTATTTCCTTTGTACTTTTTGTTATATGTTTGCTTGTGTAAAAATAGGAAGAGAAGGAATGTAGATGCTGCTTCTAGTAGCACACCATCCAGGGATCCTAGGTTTCCCTCTGAGCGGCATAGGATAGAATTTCTTAGGCATAATTTTACTGTATTAAAATGTCGTTACTTAAGCAGATCCTTTTTTACTAAGTATTGTCCATCTATCATCCAGATGTTTGAGCACAACTAGCTAGATAAGCTAGTTTACTCAGCAATGCAGTTAATCATGACCTATGTGCACAGTTTTATAATAATCTAGATAGAGTAGATGTTTTGACCTACTCCACCAGAGTTGGTGGAAGAGATATTCAGTTTTCTCCTAGCCTTTTATGCACTAGTCTAGGACTTAGGCCATCCACATATTCCTTTTTGTGCTACCCTAGTAGGAACTTGTCATTTTGTGAGCCCTACTCCCATATCACCCTAGATACTATTTATATATATCTTTTTGGGGAGGAGAGACCACCTGTAGTGACTGACTTCAAGTCACTCTCTCTTAGGGTCCATGACTATATTATGTACCGAGTCTTGACTTCTTGCATTTTGTCGATCGCATCTCGAAACATTCCAAAGATGCGACCTTCTCATTCTTTGTTTTTATACACCCTGTGTCAGCGGTTGGACATAGATATAGCTTTACATATGTTCCATAACATCATACGTGTTGCCGGTCTTGTCACTAGGCTCAAGATCCATATGCCCTATTGTCATGTCTTGACATATATGTTTTCGACCCTAGAGATAGACATGACCCAGGGGAGGGTTACTTCCCTTGGTCCTTACGATGAGTTTGGATAGTGGCAGTTAGCCCTAGTGCATGTAGATATCACTGCTCAGGGGATCCTAGCCTGGAGAGGTGGGCCACTGCCAACTGTTCCAGCAGGAGATGACTTTTATGCCCTTGTCGAGGGAGAGGAGTGGTTAGAATTTACAGAGGCAGATCTCCTTGAGAATCCTCCTCCAACACAGCCCTCGACTTCGACTCGGCCCTCGACTTCGACCCAACCCTTGACTTCACTGTCCGTTAAGGATCGTCTCACTCATCTCGAGGAGTCTTCTGCGCATTTACAGCAGTCAATCTCGGATGGCTTCAACACACTCCGGGGAGAGATGGCTACTCTCCGGGATAACATGACATCCAAACTTTACCAGATTCTTCAGACCCTCCGGGGCCCTAAGCGACCATTACCACCACCTACTGACAATGATCCTTCTTGATAGACAGTTCTTTATGCTGTGTATATATTTGACATCCTATCTATAGACAGTTTATTATAGTTTGTTTGATAAACATCCCTTGTAGACTTGGATTTGTTTTATTACTATTTCAGTTTGTTACTTAGTTTTCAAATCCTAGTGATCCGGTGGTTAAGGGGGGGGGGGGCGACCGTATAGGAGACAACGACACTACGAAGGTCAAAGTCAAGAGTCAACGATAGGGGTTTAGCCGATCGACGCAGAGCCTACGATATACAAGAGTCGAGCTTCCGACGCTCACAAGTTCCATAGTGCGGGAGGGAAGACGGCCGAGTAGAAAGAAGATGGCTCAGCTACTATATTGCCCGAGCAGCTGGTTGGCCGAGCGGCTCTTCTGCTCGGCCCATAACAGACAAAAGGAGTAGCTGGCGATATCTTTCTCGAGACAAGTGCCGCCGACAGGTAGCATGGTCGATGGCCGGATCAGACAGAGAATCGTACGGTGGAAGCTTCTACTGTCACGTCAGGGATATGCTCGTAATATTGAGGTATGGTGTCATGCACGCTTTTCTAACACGACCATGTCAGGTATGCTTTGAGACATGTGCATGCATTGAGAAGCGTGCCCACACCCCTAAGGAGTCCTATATAAGGACCCCCAGGCTTTGATGGAGGTACACGCGATTCATTTACTGTAGGTACAATCTCGTTACTCTGCTTTAATTTCTTCTTGTCGACGCCTGACTTGAGCGTCGGAGGGTCATCGCCAGGAACCCCTTCCCGGCTCGGTTTTGTGCTTGTAGGTTCTCGCTGGAGGTCCACATCACCCAGAGATCTACACGTAGTCAACGGGAGTGCCACGTCCCCAGCTACTATCGACTCAGCGCTCGTACAGGATCAAATTGGCACCGTCTGTGGGAACGCACCTGAATCCGAGTCGAGAAGATGGAGGAAGCTGGACGCTCACACACCGTGACGCTCTCTCCGGAAGAACTTGATGGGCTCATCCAGGCGAGAGCGGCAAAAATAGTGGAGCAGCAGCAGAGGGCACAAGCCGAGTGGCTTGCGCAGCAGGCCACCTCGGCGTCCGGTGGCCGAGCGCCGTTGGAAGATCGACCAGAACAATTTTCTACTTGGGCACAGAACAAAGGGCAGATCGGCACACTAGGAGATGCACCGCCCGCGCCAATTCCCTTCCATCGGGCCCTATTCCAGACGCCCTCCGAGCTCGCGCAGGCCAACCAAGGATCGTCAGCTGATGAAGCGCCCGCACGGGACATCAAGAAGGGCAAGGCGCCCCGGACCGATTCTTCTCCTAAGCGGATCAATCGCCAGTTCTCAGAGGCGATTATGCAGGATTCGCTCCCAAAGCACTATGCCCCCCTGGAGATTGGAGAATATAGTGGTGCAACTGACCCGGATGACCATCTCGGTAAGTTCGATAACACCGCTATTCTCCATCAATACACTGATAGAGTTAAGTGACGAGTCTTCCTCACTACCCTGTCCGGCTCAGCATAACGATGGTTCCGGAGGTTGCCGGACGGATCAATTTGGAGTTTTAAGGACTTCCGAATGGCGTTCCTCCACCACTTCGCGAGCAGTAGGCGCTACCAGAAGACTAGCGTCAGCCTCTTCTCCATGAAGCAGGGGCCCAGAGAGACTCTCTGGGCATACATCCAACGATTCAACCAGTCAGCCATGGACATCCCGACAGTTTCATCCAAGACGATGATGCATGCCTTCACCCAAGGGCTGGTCGATGGGGATTTCTTCCGTTCGCTCATTTGGAAGCCGCCTCGCGATTATGACCATATGCTAAAGAAGGCAAGCAAGTACATCAATGTGGAGGAAGCCCAGGCGACCAGAAAGAAGAAGGCACCTACCGAACCATTGGTGACAACCGAACGAAGGCAGTCGATTAGTCAACCACCAAGAGGGCCCCAAGCCGAGGGGACGAGGCCATATCATGAAGTAAGACCACGCGTCGTTCAGTATGTGGCTTCCGATCGGCCGAAGGCAAGGGGGAAGGTATGGACTCCCATGTTTTGTTCCTTACACCAGTCGACCAGCCACAACACCCGCGATTGCCGAGAGTTCGCCTCGATTGTCTCGCCGGCGCCAAGAAGATATTGCCGCCGATCGCCCTCGCCCAACCAACGACAGCGATACCATGATGTAGGGTGACGAGAATTTGGGTGATCTCCCGATCGGCCACATCACGACAGTCAACTACGGACCTCTCATGAGCGAACCAGACCATCTGCCTAGGAGGAAGAGAACAAAAGTAATGCTGCTTGGGGTGAAATCAGCATTATTGCCGGAGGACCGACAGGCGGTGACTCTAACCGAGCCAGAAAGTCACATGCTCGGCAGCTAAGAGTCCACGCGGTGGGCTGCAACCAGGAGAGGGTGAACATGCCCGAGATCAGCTTTGGTCCAAGGGACCTTGAGGGAGTTGAAGTACCACACGATGACGCCCTCATCATCAAAGCGGTAATATCTAATTACACCATTCACCGCATATTCATTGATATAGGCAGCTCGGTCAACATCATCTTTAGGAAGGCATTCGACCAGCTTCAGATTGACTGCGCTGAGATGCTGCCCATGACCACACCATTGTACGGGTTCACAGGTAACAAAGTTTTACCGGTCGGGCAAGTGAGGCTGGCCATCTCACTGGGGGAGGAACCACTGCGGAGGACACGAACAACAAACTTCATCGTAGTAGACGCCCCCTTTGCTTATAATGTCATCCTAGGCCGACCCGCCCTCAACGAGTTTCGGGCGGTCGTCTCGACTTTCTATCAGAAAATAAAATTCCCTGTGGTGGACCAAGTTGGGGAAGTCCGGGGAGATCAACTGGCAGCACGGCGTTGTTACGTGGAGATGGTCCGAGCCGAATCAAGAGCCACTCGGAAGACTCCCCGACTTGAGGTAAACACAATAACCGAGAAACCTCCTGCTTTAGTTTATGAAGAAAAAGAGGAAGTGTAGATCCAGCTCGGTCGTCTAGAGGCCACCACCTTCATAGCATCCGACCTGGAGGAGGAGCAAAAAGAAGAGTTGGTCAGATGCCTTCAGCAAAACCACGATGTATTCGTGTGGTCAACGCATGAGCTACCAGGCATCTCGCCGAGTGTCACAGAGCATAACCTTCATGTCCGACCGGGCGCTCGTCCTGTCAAGCAAAGGAAGAGAGACTTCAGTGCCGAGCAGAACATGATCATTCGGGTGGAAGTCGAAAAGCTCTTGGAGGCCGGCCATATACGGGAGGTGCAGTTCCCAAGCTGGCTCGCCAACGTGGTTCTCGTTTCCAAGCCGGGCAATAAGTGGCGGGTCTGCATTGACTTCAGGGACCTGAACAAAGCTTGCCCGAAAGACTTTTATCCTTTCCCCCGAATTGATTAAATGGTGGACTCGACGGTTGGGTCTGAATTGATATGCATGCTGTGTAGGACCGTTGGGCCGGCTATAAGGGGGGGTTGAATAGCCCTGAAAAAAAAAAACAAAAGCAACCCTTCTTGAACTCTTAAACTAATAGTTGTATAAAATTAGCTAAGCAGAAATACAAGAAAGAAATGAGGCACCGTGTTTGACTTGGTTACAACCGGGGAGGTTGTTAATCCAAGGAAAGTGATTGCACTAAAAACTCCTCCGGGCGGAGAAGCCTCTTACACCGGTGAAAGCACAAAAACAGAAGCTAAACTAGAACAGTGAGTGCACAAGTGTTTGGAATGCTAATTACTGAGTTAATTCAAAGCTTCTGGACCAAGGCTATATTTATAGCCTTGGTCGGGGCGCCTGGAAGGGTTCTGAGTGCCCTGGGGGGATAAATTTTATCCCCCAACGTTCAGATCGAGTCAAAGCTCGATTCGGTCAAAAACTCAGGTCCGGGCGCCCCGGTCAACTCCGGGCGCCCTGGACCCCAAAAGTCAACACTGGTTGACTTTTTCGTCCGGGACCTCTGCTTCGCTTCAGTCCCGCTTACTTGGGTGATCTCGCCATCCGGAATACCCGAACCCAACTTCCGGTCTTCTGCTTCCTCCGGCCGTCCCTAATCGCGTATTTCCTTCTCGCCGCGTGCTCATCCTGCTTCATCCCTCGGACGCACTGTGTCGTCCTTCTCGCTAGTCTCTTGCTCCCGAGCAATCTTCCACTCTGGTCCCTCGGAATCACCGCACGCTTCCTTCTCGCCCACCGGTACTCTTCCGCCTCGCCCCTGACCGCCGTCCTTCTCATACCGCTCGACACCCGTGTTCCTAAGCTTCTGCACACTTAGACACAAGGTTAGAAACAAACATGACCTAACTTAACTTGTTGATCACACCAAAACAACCTTGGAGTTCCAACAATCTCCCCCTTTTTGGTGTGATCAACCCAAGTTAAGCTAGGGTTAAAATAGACATTTAAATAACATTAAGTAAATTAACTTAATTTATAATTTAAGTGCAAGGATAAAAAAAATAAATTAAATCTATCTATCTCCCCCTAGACTTATACTTTCCCTTCTACCCCTTTGATCACAAAAAAATGGGGTTCCAAGAAAAACAATCTAAGGGTTAAAGATTTAGTAAATTTGAAAAAAATATTTAAAAGAAATTCATAAAAACAATTTTAAGTTTTTTTTTAAGAATTATTTTGAGAAATATTTCTAACTTAAAAAAAATTTCTAAGTAAAGTTTTAAAAAAATGACTTAGGAAAAAAATTTCTATGTAATTTGTGCATAAATTTCTAATTTCAGAAAATCTTTTAACTTTAAGAAAGAATGATTTTTGAGAATTTTTAAGCACTTTTTTAAAACAAATGACTAAGTCAATTAAAAATTTCTAAGTAAGTAAATTTCTAAATTGAAATAAAATGTTTTGAATAACCCTTTTTAAAGTACTAATTAATTCTTGTATTAATACTTCATTAGTAAGTTAATTAAATATTTATTTCAATATTTTAGCTTCCAGGTCGTGGCAAGGTACTAGGCCTTCTTGGTTATTGGAGCAACAACCACTTCCTTGACAAAGCCTCATAAAGAAATTCTTTGTTTAATTTTCTCACTTAAAGCGCTAATTTTAATTTTAAAATTTAGTTTAAGCATGATTTAGGAACCCAATATAGGTTCCAACCTACTGGATTAACTAAAAAGTTTTTAGGAACATATTTTATTGAAATGATCCTAATTTGTCCAGGGTGATATTTAAAGTACCAATTTAAATTATTAAATCTTCTAACATTGGTTTTAGATGAACATGCATGGTTTCTCAAGTTATCTACTTGAATTTTCAAATCATCATTTTCAAGTTTCAATTTTTCATTTGCTAGTTTTAATTTATCTAATTCTTCTAAGGGACAAGACTTAGCTAGAATTACTTTTAAATTTTTATTTTCACTTTCTAATTTGCAGCAATCTTTTGTTAAAAGTTTAACGAACTTAAACATTTTATCGGGAGGAAGAGATCGTACCTGACTTACCTTGTCGATCTCGTTGTCCGTTTCTCCCCCTGAGCTGCTGCTTTCTTCCGACGTGTCTCCCCCTTCATCGATGCTCTCGATGCTCATTTCGGAAGAGATTGAATCGCAGTCGTCGTCTTGATGACTCGCCATCAGTGCGAGTCCGGAGAAAGCTTCGACTTCCGATTCGGACGATGTATCGTCCCACGTCGCCTTTAGGGCCTTTCTCTTTTGGATAGGCTTCTTACGCTTCTCCTTGTCCTTGTTCTTCAGCTTGGGGCAGTTGTCCTTGACGTGCCCTTCTTCGTCGCAGTGGTAGCAGCGGATCGTTCTTCTCCTCTTTCCCTGTGGATGGTTAGTAGATCTGGATTTACAAAGTTTCTTGAATCTTCTTACCATCATTACCATTTCCTCATCGTCGAGAGAGGATTCCGATTCTGGTTCGTCTCTCGAGGCTTTGAGGGCGACGTTGTTTTTAGGCTCCTTCATTCCTGCACATCTTAACTCATGCACTTCAAATGTTGAAAAGAATTATTCTAATGAAATCTTTTCTAAATCTCTAGAAATGTAAAATGCATCTACTAATGATGCCCATTTGGTATTTCTAGGAAAGGAATTTAAAGCGTACCTGAGCGAATCTCGGTTACTTACCTTTTCTCCGAGATTCGAAAGTCAGATGATAATTTCTTTTATTCTCGAGTGCAGATGCGCGACTGACTCATCTTCCCCAAGTCGCAGGCTGGTGAGCTAATTGCGAAGCAGAACTTCTCCCAAAGTTCCTTTGCAGAGTTGTATTTACTGATCCTGTTGACTTCTTGAGGTGGAAGAATGCTTAGCAGATGGTACTCTGCTTTGCCGTTCGCCACGAAGTCGGCCTGCTCCTTTTTTGTCCATTTATCTATTTCCTTGTCCTCTGGAGCTTGAAAGCCAAGTTTCATTGTTAAAAATAATTCAATATCTGTTGTAAGAAATACCTGCATATGTTTTTTCCAAGTAGCAAAATCTCCTTCGAATTTCGGCGGGTGAATGCTTGGTCTGGCCATCTCGTTGCTTCGTTCGGCGGTTAGTCCTCCTGAAGCGCCTTGGCTCTGATACCACTTGTAGGACCGTTGGGCCGGCTAGAAGGGGGGTTCAATAGCCCTGAAAAAAAAAACAAAAGCAACCCTTCTCGAACTCTTAAACTAACACTTGTATAAAATTAGCTAAGCAGAAATACAAGAAAGAAACGAGGCGCCGTGTTTGACTTGGTTACAACCGGGGAGGTTGTTAATCCAAGGAAAGTGATCACACTAAAAACTCCTTCGGGCGGAGAAGCCTCTTACACCGGTGAAAGCACAAAAACAGAAGCTAAACTAGAACAGTGAGCGCACAAGTGTTTGGAATGCTAATTACTGAGTTAATTCAAAGCTTCTGGACCAAGGCTATATTTATAGCCTTGGTCGAGGCGCCTGGAAGGGTTCCGGGTGCCCTGGGGGGATAAATTTTATCCCCCAACGTTTAGATCGAGTCAAAGCTCGATCCGGTCAAAAACTCAGGTCTGGGCGCTCAGAGCGCCCTGGTCAACTCCGAGCGCCCTGGACCCCAAAAGACAACTCTGGTTGACTTTTTCATCCGGGACCTCTGCTTTGCTTCAGTCCGAGTCTTCCGTTCCGGATCCGCTTACTTGGGTGATCTCTGCCATCTGGAATAGGGCTCACCCGAACACAACTTCCGGTCTTCTCGAGCAGGCTTCCCTCCGACTTCTCGTCCCTCGGAATCGCTGCGTGTTTCCTTCTCATCCGCCGGCGTACTCATCCGCAGTCTTCGTCCCTCGGACGCACCGCGTGCCGCCCTTCTCGCTAGCTGTGTCTCTTGCTCCCCGAGTTTCCTTCTCGTCCACCGGGGTACTCTTCCGCAGCACCTCGTCCCTCGGACTATCGTCCTTCTCGCTAGCTGCGTCTTCTGCTCTACTACCTGTATTCCTAAGCTCCTGCACACTTAGACACAAGGTTAGAAACAAACAGGAACTAACTTAACTTATTGATCACACCAAAACAACCTTCGGGTTCCAACATGTTGGACACATATCAGGAATACCACCAAGTGTCGCTCGCCCAAGAAGATCAAGAAAAAGTCAGCTTCATCACTGCGAATGGCACATACTGCTATAATATCATGTCGTTCGGCCTGAAGAACGCCGGAGCCACATACCAGAGGATGATGAACAAAGTGTTCTGGCGATAGATCGGCCGTAATGTGGAGGTATACGTAGATGACATTCTTATTAAATCCTTCCGAGCTACCGATCTCTGTACAGATATCCAGGAGACTTGCCAGACCCTCCAGACCTACGACATCAAATTAAATTCCCAGAAGTGTCTGTTCGGGGCAAAAAGTGGATGATTCCTAGGGTACATAGTTACCGAACGGGGCATAGAGGCAAACCCTAGCAAAGTGAAAACACTTCAAAACATGTCGCCACCCCAGAATCTGAAGGAAGCTCAGCGCCTCACAGGGCGGATAACCGCGCTGTCAAGGTTCATCTCCAAGATGGCTGAGTGGAGCCTACCGTTTTTCAAGATCATGCGCTGAGCCACGAAGTTCCAGTGGGACGAGGAGTGCGATCGGGCGTTCGAGGAGCTCAAAGCCTATCTCAATTCCTTGCCCGTGTTGGCCAAACCAAAAGCTGGTGAACCCCTCAAAATTTACATATCCTCGACCGAGCACGCAGTCGGCTCGGCCCTTGTAAGGCCGAACGACGAGGAACAACCTGTATACTTCTTAAGTCATATATTAAAAGACGCTGAATCCCGCTACACTGGCCTTGAAAAACTAGCCTTTGCACTGGTCCTTGTCGTTCGGAGGCTTCGTCCATATTTCCTCGCGCATACCATCATAGTGATGACCAATGGCCCGCTGAGCAGAGTCCTCCTCAATCCGGAAGCATCAGGGTGGCTGATCAAGTGGACAACAAAGCTCAGCGAGTTTGATATCTAGTATCAGCCCAGGACAGCCATAAAGGCACAATCTCTGGCAGATTTCGTCACCGAAGTGCAGGACCCCGAGCCCGAAGCCATTTGGAAGGTGTATGTGGATGGGTCTTCCACTCGGCAAGGGAGTGGAGTAGGAATACTACTGATCTCTCCTAAAGAAGAGCGAATGCATCTATCTATTTGACTGGACTACCGGGCAACCAATAATGAGGCTGAGTACGAGGCTCTCATAGCTGGGCTGCAAGCCACTCGGCACGTTGGCGCTATCAGAGTTCTGATTCATTCGGATTCGCAATTAGCCGCCCAGCAGCTCTCCGGGACGTTCGAGATCAACAACACTTGGCTTAAGCTCTACGCCGAGGCCTTTGTAAAACTGAAAGCCAATTTCCAGGAGGTGGTTATACGAAAGGTACCTCGAGCATAGAATCAACTGGCGGACGAGATGGCGAAGCTAGCCAACTTCATTTCACCGATCGTCATTCAGCAACCGATCGAGCAAGTGTCACTGGTTGCCCATATCGACCGGATGGAGGGACTCACCTTTCCAAGTGACTGGAGAATGACGCTGATTGAGTTTCTGCGATCAGGAGCTACTCCTGCCGATCGGGAAGAGGCACACCTGTTGAGAAGGTGAGCGGGTAGGTTCACCTTGATTGGAGACTAGCTGTACAGGAAAGCTTTCTCCCGGCCGCTTCTCAAGTGCATCGGGCTAGAGGACGTCGACTATATACTACAAGAAGTGCACCAAGGGTCCTGCGGTGGACACCCGGGCGGTCGATCACTGGCGAGGAAAGTTCTGCTAGCTGAATACTTTTGGCCAACCCTCCAAGATGACGCCGCCTGGACCATGTTCTCCTGCTTGTCCTGCCAGAAGTATCACAATCTATCGCACCGCCAGCAGAAGAAATGAAGGCGTCTGCGGTATCTTGCCCCTTTGACCAGTGGAGCCTGGATATAGTGGGGCCCTTCCCCATTGCGACTGGTCAGCGGAAGTTTTTACTCATCGCTGTTGATTACTTCTTCAAGTGGGTCGAAGCCAAGACGCTAGCCAGGATAACCGAACAGATGGTCAAGAAATTTATCTGGCATCATATCGTCTGTCGGTTCGATATCCCATGCAGGCTCGTCTCGGACAATGGGAGGCAGTTCATAGGCCAGCATCTCAGAGAATGATGTCAAGGGTATGACATTCAGTAGCACTTCACCTCCGTGGCATACCTGCAAAGTAATGGACAAGCTGAAGTCTCTAATCGGGAGATCTTGCAGATTCTTCGGGTTCGGCTCGACCATGTCGGGGGTAGTTGGGTAGACAAGCTCCCTGGCATACTATGGGCGATCCGCACGACCCCTAAGGAGGGAGCAGGGGTTACACCTTTCCACTTGGTGTATGGGGGTGAAGTCGTCGTTCCAGTAGAGGTCGGAATAGAATCTGATCAGGTGCAACAATACGACGTGGACAACGCCGAGTGGAGGTAGCTGGAGTTGGACTTGGTGGATGAAGCACACGCGAAGGCGGCTATTCGGCTGACCACCTACCGACAAAGGATGCGGCAAAACTACAACCATCGGGTGATTCCTCGATTCTTCCAGGTCGGCGATCGTGTATGGAAGAAGGTGAAGCCGGTCGGCGACGTCAGCAAGCTGGAGGCTCCCTGGACCGGACCGTTCAAAATTATGGAGAAGCTTCGCTCGGGGGCTTACTATCTAGAAGATGAGGACGGACGGTGACTGGAGCGTCCTTGGAGCGTAAACCATCTCCAGTCGTACTGAGCTGGATGAAAGGTACGTTAATGTATTTATTGTCGTACGTTTTTATTTTTCCTGCACTCTTCGGTTACAGGAGTAAAATCAAAAAACAAGGTATTGCATGGTTTTCGCCGAATGACGAGTCATGAGTGAAGACCGTCGAGCGGCGACGTTAAACGCCAGAGTCAGAGCGGCGACTATAAATACCCCACTTGAAGACCGTCGAGCGGCAACGTTAAACGCCAGAGTCGGAGCGGCGACTATAAATACCCCGCCTGAAGACCGTCGAGTGGCGACGTTAAACGCCAGAGTCAGAGCGGCGACTATAAATACCCCTCTTGAAGATCGTCGAACGGCGACGTTAAATGTCAGAGCCGAACCAGCGGCTATAAATACCTGGCCCGAAGATCGTCGAGCGGCGACGTTAAACGCCAGAGCCAAACCGTCAACAATAAATACCCGGCACGAAGACCTTCGAGTGGCGACGTTAAACGCCAAAGCCGAACCAGTGGCTATAAATACCCGGCCCGAAGACCATCAAGAGGCGATGTTAAACGCCAGAGCCGAACCGGCGGCTATAAATACCCTACCCGAAGACCGTCGAGCGGCGACGTTAAACACCAATGTCGGAGTGGTGACTATAAATACCCCGCCTGAAGGCCATCGAGCGGATTTGTTAAACGCCAAAGTCGGAGCGGCGACTATAAATACCCCGCCTGAAGACCGTCGAGTGGCGATGTTAAATGCCAAAGGCGGAGCGGCGACTATAAATACCCCGCCTGAAGGTCGTTGAGCGACGACGTTAAATGCCAGAGTTGGAGCGATGACTATAAAAAGACCGCACGGCTAAACAAAGATCTAAAGGCACAAACAATAGAGGACAGAAAAACGAAAGTTCATTAACCAAAGTATGCTGAGCGGCGAGTACATAAAGGGCAGAAAAATGAGTACATCAACCAAAATACGCCAAGCGGCGTGAACGCATCAACTACTTCATTCCAGATAGTCAATAAGATCGTCGGGGATCGTGGTGAGGAGCCTGGCATGGTCCTTAACAGGGAGGCTGAAGTCTTCGGGGAGACTACCCTTTGCCTTCAGATGATCGACCGTTGCAGTAACAGATAACTCGAACGCCTGGACGAGCCGAGCACTGGCCTTCTTTACAAATTCTTCCGAGCATATATAATCCTTCTTCATAACGGCGAAGCAGCTCAGCTCAGCACCTTGATATTCTTTTAAGGCGGCTTGGGACGCCTCGAGAGCAGTGTGCGAGGTTTTCAGCTCATCTCGCAGAGCGGCCACCTCAGCCGAACGGCAGTTCCGCTCGGTATCAAGCAGCTCGGTCAGCTCCTTGACCTTCAGTTCCAAGGCCCGAGCTTCGACATTCTTCGCACCATGTCAGCTATGGCCATGAGCTTCTTGGTGGTGGCCAGCTCGATCTTGTGATCATAAGATTTGACCTTCACCTCCATCTGCTCCACCATACTCCGCCACTCGGATGAGGTCTTCCGCTCATTCTCCAGGAGTCTCTGCGTCCGGGCTAGATCATCCTACAGCTCAGCATATGAGGGCCCCTGAGCGGGGGCGCCTCCAGAAAGCTTGAGCTGCTTGAGCTCCTCCTCCAACAAGGCCAGGCGGTTGCACACCGCCACGCTCTCCACCCAGTACTACAAGCAGTCAATAATGTGTTAGTGCCAAGCGGGAGTTAGATATAAATGAGCAAATTGGAAAACTTACTCCTGTAGCGTAGGACATGTGGTTGTTGTCGAGCAGCCCCGGGGGCACGTTCGCTACACAAGCGCGAGCATCCTCCCAAATCTTGGCCAGCGGCCCACGGATAACTATTTGGTGCTCAGGAGCTGTAGGCTGGTCGGTGGGTGACAGGAGCTCCTCAGTCGGGAGGTGCAAGAGAGCCTTTATGGATCATCGACCGCTCGAGGTTGACTGAGCAGAAGCTTATGGGCCCGAGGATTGTCCGGCCGGGGTAGATTGGATTCTTGATCGCCGAATCCTTTTGCGAGCTGGGGGCAGAATGCTAATGGGTGGAGCATTGATCGGGTCGGAAGGCTGCTCGTATTGCGAAGGAGTCCGATCGGAAGATATCGCCTCCAACGTCCCAGGGGCAGATGTAGGAAAAGGGACGGTTGTCTGATCGGGGGTGCCGATAGACGATGCAGCCGACTGAGAGGGTGCCTCTGATCGACGACGTTTGCGGCTAGCCAGTGTTTCTTCATCGCCTTCCGAGGATGAGCCTCCCGCTCGGAGGGAAGGGTGTGTTCCTGAGGGGGCGTCCGCTACCTCTTTTCCTTTGGTCTGAGCGACCAACCCCTCACTGGCAGTCTGCACTCCCTCGTTCTCAGCCTCGTGAGAGCCGACCGGGGCGAGGCCAAGTCGCTCCATTTCCTTGGCAGTAGCTACCTCGGCCTCGGTGGCCTTGAGCTTCAGCAAGCCGATCGCCACCAACTTCATCAAGACGTTAGTTGCAAAAAAAGAAGGTAAATCAGTTAGACCCAAGGAAAGAGATGGTTGAAATTTCTTACCAATGCCGCCCGGGAGACCCGTTCGGATCGAGCTCAAACCGAACATATACAAAATGTCCTCAGGCAGTAGCATATGGATATTGAACTTCAGACCGGCCAGCATATTGGTTGCATAAAGGTAGTCCGGTCGGGTCCTATATCTTGTCAACTCGGGTGGAGGCAGAACTGCAGTCTACCACTTGGTTCGGAAGTGCGGCCGCTCGGGAAGGCACAGGTAGAAAAAATATTCCTTCCAATGTTTATTGGAGGAAGGCATCTTATCAAAGAAAATCAAGCCGATCCGAGATTGAAAAAGAAAAGTGACAAATTCGGATTGCTTGGGGTAATAAAAGTATTGGAAAATTTCGGGCTTGAGGGTAGAGCTGTCAATTTGGGTTGGGCCCGTCGAGTTGGCCCATCCCGCCAAACAATTTAAGCGGGTTGGGTTGGAATTTTATCAACCCAAGTCCGGCGTGGGCCAACCCGCCTAGGCCCGCGACCCGCGCGAGTCGGCCCACTCGGGCTTGGGTTGGCCCGCGGGTTGAAAAACATATGTAAGCTAAGTTTTAGGCCAATTTATTATCTTTCTTTGTTATAATTTTCAAATCAAAATAGTACTTTTCATCCAACATAACTACTCATTTGTGTTTATTTATATTTAAAATACATGTTTATGTATACATTTAATTGTAGAAAACTTTTTCGAAGTAAAATGTTGAATATATGAAATATTTTTTAATTTGTTTAAAAATTTTTGATGGGCCCGCGGGTTGGCCCACCAAACCCGCAACCCGCCTGGGTTGGCCCGCCCCGCCCCGCCAAATGGTTAGCCCACCACGGGCCGACCCGCCCCGCCACGGGTTGGCCCGTCTGACAGCTCTACTTGAGGGGAATACTATGGACCTTGAACAAGACGACCACGCCGCACAGAAGACGAAAAAATTAGGAACAAGTTGAGCAAGCGGGATACGAAAGTACTCACACACTTCAACGAAGAACGGATGGATGGGGAATCGAAGACCAGCTATGAATTGGTCTTGGAAAAAGGTGATGGTGTCGATCGGACGGCTTGGCTAAAACTATCTCATGATCAGGGGGAAGGTCAAAAGCACCAATCAAGCTGGCAGCATCGCCCGAGTCGAACCGACTCCACATGGTGTGGTACCAAAGGTCAGGGGATGTAACAACCCAAATTTCCTCATTTCGAGTCCTAATAGTACTTAAAAATATTTAGAAATACTTTGGAATTATTCTAGAGATTTTTAGAAATTTTTAGAGTATTTTTATGTAATTTTTTGGAGTTCGTTTGGTATTTTTACCAAAAGGAAGAAGTTGCAAAAAATAAAGAGGTTCGACCGAGGTTCGAACCCGCGACCTCCGACCCTGTCCAAGACTTAAGCAAAGCGCGATAGCCAAGCACCCAAGAGAGCCGTGCTGATCAAAGAAGGGGCGGAAATAATTTAAGCAATAGTTAGATAACAGAATACCCTGGTTATAAAGAGAGAACTTAGGTTTTTCCCGTGACCAAAACTTTCCTCTCCTCTTTCTCTCGCGTGCGACGGCGTTATTCGGGCGGAAGACGAAGCCGAAGCTAGGGCTTCATCTCCGGTGGCTGGCGAAGGGCAAATCCCGTGAGCTCTTCACGGAATAGAGACCTTCTCGTCGAGGGAATCCGTAGGCACGAAGGAAAGGTTGGATTTCCAAGCTCTCCGAAACCCTAGAAGCCTTCTTCTTCAGTGGTGAGTCCAAGAACGCAAGGTAAGTGCTTCTCACCTGCAGTAGGAGTAGTTTTGGACCTTTGTTCTTCTTGAATTCGAAGCATGTTATAAAGATTGTTGATTTTGATGTTGCTGCCGTGAATCTCAAAGAAAGGAAATAGATTCATTGTTTAGCATGTGGTTTTTGTTTCTTCAGGCTTTGAATTTAGTATTTCAGTTGTCTGAATTAGATTTGTTGTTTGTGACCTTGATGAGCATGTTCAGTTCATATGAAATCTAGCAATTTTCTATTTTTCTTGTTGTCGTGGCATAGAGCATGAAGAACAATTATGGTTTTAGGTTTACAGTAGCAATTATCCTTACTAGTTGCATTTTGGTCCCTTTTGGTTTCCTTGCCGTGGTACTGAACAGGGGGAAAGGTGTTGGTTTCGGTGGTCACTGCAATGAAAGGTTAAGTGTAGCAATTCGGTCCTTTTGTTTCCTTACCGTAGCACTGAACAGAAGGATGGTTGGTTTTCGGTTTGTGTTGCAAAGGGAATGAATAAGTTTAGTTATGGAAAGATCCAGTTAGATCATTAGAAGCATAATTAGATGCGCAGCTCAGATTTTTGGGTAAGCTTATAGTGCAAATCTTGTTAAGCTTACAGTACAGATTTTGTTAAGTATTATATGTTGGTGCGGGAAGCATCCGACGATCGAACCTATGTTTTGATTATGTCAAAGGGTTCAAAGTTAAGGTGTTTTGTTTCTAATATGTTGAACAAGTTTGCAGGAAAGTCCTAAGTGTAACTTAGGCATAAGTCCTAACTGCGGTTAGGTAAGGGAAAATCCTAAGGGGGGGCAACCTTAGGTCCTAGGGGGTGGTAACCCTAGGTGAAGGAAAATCCTAAGGGGGGCAACCTTAGGTCCTAGGGGGTGGTAACCCTAGGTGAAGGAAAACCCTAAGGGACGGGTCCTAGGGGGTGGTAACCTAGGTGAAGGAAAACCTAGGGGAGGTGGGCTAGGCCTAGGTGGAGGGAAACCCTGGGCGGAACCTAGGTCCTAGGTGGAGGAAAACGAGTGAGAAACCCTAGGGTGGAGAAAAACCCTAACCCTAGGCTGAAGAAAACCTAGCGTCCAGTCCGTCGATGGGATCAATGCATGCAATCTCCAGTGAGTGCGATGACCGGACGAGCTGTGGGTAGGGAATGAGACGGTTGCGAGAAACTGTCAGTCGACTCCTTCATGAGAGAAGCTGTCGAACTTTCATTCATATTTATGATATTATATGTGCTAACTTTTGTGCAGGATATGTGTGTATTTTGTGGACTAACACATTATGCGACAAAAGAGCAACATTAGCCCTTCGATGAATAATGTCAGGGAGCGCCTCCACAAAGCTTGAAGCGCCTCGGCGCAAGCGGGTGCAAAAGCGGTAGTTCGGCGCTTGAGTGGTGATGGAGGCGCCTTCAACTGTGATAAGCGCAGAATGGTCAGCGCTTATCTGCACGATGGAATCGGAGCGGTGGAGGCGCCTTGGATGGCTTTCAAGACGCCTTGGATGCCCTTTATAAGGGGACTTCGAGCAGCTTCTTGCATCAATAACTTACAAGCGATCTTTCTGCTACAAGCTGCTCACGAGACGATTCCAAAGTGCTGCTACGAGACACCGACGACCCGGAGCTCCGAATTTTCAGATTACGATATTGTCATCGGTATAATTAATTGTTGTCATTTATTGTACTTCAAATTGTAATCATTATCGAGCTTATAGTTGTTGCCCACCGGAAGCGATCAAGGATCGCGGGCCTTCGAATAGGAGTCGATCAAGGCTCCGAACGAAGTAAAATCGACCTGTCTCTGTGTGATTATTTCTTTTATTCCGCTGCATATTTAACTCCGATAGTTTTCGATACGAACGATTTAGCCACGAGCGCTATTCACCCCCCTCTAGCGCGGTTTCGATCCAACAATTGGTATCAGAGCGGGGTTGCTTTGAACTGGTGCAACCACCATTCAAGCATTTTTCGTGGCTTTGTCGTTTGTATAGGTTGAAAATATAACCTTACGCCTTTCGTTTTTTTTCCCTCTAAAACTGTTTTCAAAAAATCCATTTTCAAATTTTCACCATTGATTGGAATTAGTGAAATATCGTGTTTTCAAAAATTTGTAGTAATATTTTTTTTAATATTTTAATAATATTTTAACAATATTTTTATTTTCTCTCGAAATTCCTGAATTACTATTTTTATTTCTCTCCCGCACTACTAATCCAAGACCAAGTCTTGGAACAAATTTTATTGTGTTTATTTTGCGAGATTCCTTCTAATGGCCTACGAAGATGGGTACAACTCAACATGCCTACCACTGCTGTCTAACGAGAACCTCAGATACTGGAAAGACCAGGTGGAGCATCAATTAAAGACCGAAGCAGAAATATGGACCATAGTCCATATTGGATTCACTCTTCCCACTAAAGAAGGTGTACCCATCACCTGTGACAAGTGGGATGCACAAACAATAAGGACATTCGAGGCAAATGCAAAAGCAACTTACATTCTCCTATACGGACTAACAAATTCAGATCTTGTTCGAGTTGGAAAGTTCAACAATGCTAAGGAGCTTTGGGAGAAAGTGCTCAAGCTTTATGAGATCCCTTCAGAGTTAGAAGATCGAATAGAACCTGAGTCCGAATTTGAAATTGAATCCTCAGAGTCAACCTCCGAACCAGACTCAGAAAAATCAGAGCAAACCGATATCATAGCACTGATGGCCAAAGACGAGATATCTGAATCTGAGTCAGAATTTGAAATGGCAACAGTCAAGGGGGAGGATCCTATCACGGATCTAAAAGGTAAAATTGTAAATTCAAATTGTAAATCTCTCATAATCTGTTTTAAGTGTAGGGAGAGAGGGCACTATAAAAACGACTGCCCCACTCGTAAGACTCGACTGACACAATCGGAGGAGAAGGAGAAAATGATCAGGAGAGGGAAGAAATACATCAAATGCTCCAAATGCAAACTAATGGGTCACTGCAAAAGACAATGCCCAGAAAGAAGACCCAAAAATCCAGAGGGAGAAATCAAGGTTAGTACATTTACATTATATGAAAATCCAGTTTTTGAAACACATGATCGCACTAGCTTAACTAATCCTACTTGCTCTAGTATAGATTTCTCTTCAAAATTAGATATACATGCTAATAATGTAATGAATAAAATTAATTCAAATAAAAATAAGAAATTAACTCTTAGAAAAGTAGAAATACAAAATAATATTTTAAAAGATAAAGTTGATAAATTAGAGAAGATTGTTAATAATTTAGTCAAATCACGAAATCTAGACTTGGGTTATAAATCTAAGGTAAAGCTTAAACAGTACAAACCAAGTTATAATCAAGTACCTTTTATTTACTTAACTTAATAAAACGTAAATCAATAACATAGGAGGAGGCTCCAGAATAGCTGACACCTCCGAAATTAATCCACCCGATAAGGGTAAACAAGAGTAGATTACCCGGCAGGGTAATTTAGGTTAGATTAAAATGGATTAGGTTTAACTTAACCAACGGTACTGGTGAAGTTTTTGGATGATAGTACGTTAGGGAAGCTTGGGCATCGCATGTCTAGGAAGATATGGCTTCGACCTGGTGCATTTGGCCAAGTGGAACTGACCGAAGCTACCCTTAAATGGATCCTAACTAGTTAGACCAAGGTTTAGTATTAAGTTCAATGGGTAGGACTATTTGGAAAACCTCGAAGGCATGGTTACTTTAATGAGTTCCTTGTGACTCACCATAGCCCAGAAGTTTATCCAAAGAATGCTTACTTGTTGAACCCAAAGCTAAACCTGAATCTAACACAAAGTTAAACTAAACCTGTAAATTGAACCTCAATTCATCTCACAACAATCGTAGGATTACCTGATTGAAGATTTAGATCGGGTGAGATGACTAAGGAATTTAAAATTCAAATTCAGAATTAAACTCGTATCTATAATTAATTCAAAAATAGATTCATAATTAATATTACTTTTTCAAATAACACTTAATTTCATTATTTGAAAAATCTTTCAAAATCAATTTCAAAATTATTTGAAAAATCTTTCAAAATCAATTTCAAAATTATTTTAAAAAAAAACTTTCAAAATCAATTTTAAAATTATTTAAAAATCTTTTCAAAATTATTTGAAAAATCTTTCAAAATCAATTTCAAAATTATTTGAAAAATCTTTCAAAATCAATTTCAAAATTATTTTAAAAAAAAACTTTCAAAATCAATTTTAAAATTATTTAAAAATCTTTTCAAAACTAAATTTCAAAAATTATTTTAAAAATCTTTCAAAATTAATTTCAAAATTATTTTAAAATCCTTTCAAAACTTAATTTCAAAAATCATTTTAAAATCTTTTCAAAACTAAATTTCAAAAATCATTTTAAAATCTTTTCAAAACTTAATTTCAAAATCTTTTCAAAATCATTTTAAAATTTCAAAACTAAATTTCAAAAATTACTTTAAAAATCTTTTCAAAACTAAATTTCAAAAATCATCCTAAAATCTGTTAAAACTTCATTTCAAAATTATTTGAAATTCAAAACTTATGTTTTATATCAATTGCAAAGACAACTCCATCTCACGCTCACTCATATGCTAAACATGCTTGTTAATCTAGAATGAGTGAGATGGAAAGATAGGAAAATATTTCTTTTACCTCTCATGCTTGGACTCCTGAACTCAAAAATTTATTAAGGCATTAATTAAGGGGGAGTGATTTTGAGTCGGTTTTAAAATTAGTTTTTCTTTAAAATTTTTAACTTGACCTCAAAATTAAAAACTATTTTACTTATCTTCAAAAATTCAGGTTATTTTTAACTTAACTTTAAAATTAAAATTATTTATGACCTGGCAATTAAATTACAACTCTTCTAGAATGTTTTCAAAGCTAAGCCTTTACGTAAAACCTCTTTAAGCTAAGTACTTAATCAAGTCTTCTTTAACTAAGCTTAGTTAGATTATACTCTAAACTTAGCTATTTGGCAAGAAGTTTTCTCAAGACAATCATTTTTAAGCTGAATATATAGCTAAGTATTTTCAAATTTAGCTAAGTACTTAATCATTTTTTGTGATATCACAAAAATTTGCTGAGTCACTTGTTAAAGACAAAAATAACCTTATCTTAGCTAAAAGTATCTCTCAAACTAAAGGAAATGGAAATATTAAGATTAAGATTACCTGTACTTTAGGGCTCTGATACCTTATCAACACCAATTAGATAATTTGATTACTATTTAAACTTGACTCATACTTGGACTTAAAGACCAACTGAATAAATAATCTAAATTAAAATTTTAGATTATTTTTGGTGGAGGCAAAAACTAACAAGTTCTCTTTCAAAAATAAGTATTATTTTATTCAAAATTAAGCTAAGCCCCTTTTCACTTAAGCTATATCTTCAAAATTCAATATTTGCAAAAGGCGATTCATAGAGCAAAGGGGGAGAGAGGAAGTTACATAGACTATTTTTCTCTTTTCCTAGGTTTCTTTTTGATCTATGTCAAAGGGGGAGAGAGAAAAGTTAAGTAAAGAGTAAACTTAAACATAATCAATGGGAAAGCATAATAAAGTTTTTTGTTTAAGTTTCTGTACTTACTGTCTTATTTATTACTTAACTTTGAACTGTATTGTCATAATCAAAAAGGGGGAGATTGTTGGTGCGGGAAGCATCCGACGATCGAACCTATGTTTTGATTATGTCAAAGGGTTCAAAGTTAAGGTGTTTTGTTTCTAATATGTTGAACAAGTTTGCAGGAAAGTCCTAAGTGGAACTTAGGCATAAGTCCTAACTGCGGTTAGGTAAGGGAAAATCCTAAGGGGGGGCAACCTTAGGTCCTAGGGGGTGGTAACCCTAGGTGAAGGAAAATCCTAAGGGGGGGCAACCTTAGGTCCTAGGGGGTGGTAACCCTAGGTGAAGGAAAACCCTAAGGGGCGGCAACCTTAGGTCCTAGGGGGTGGTAACCCTAGGTGAAGGAAAACCCTAAGGGGCGGCAACCTTAGGTCCTAGGGGTGGTAACCCTAGGTGAAGGAAAACCCTAAGGGGCGCCCTTGGGTTTTCCTTCACCTGTACCACCCCTGACCCAAGGTTGCCCTTAGATTTTCCTTCACCCAGGTTACCACCCCCAGACCCACTGCCCCTTAGATTTTTTTCACCCAGGCTACCACCTGACCTAAGGTTGCAGATTCTCTTGACCCTAGGTTACCCCCAGTTTCCCCCCTTAGGATTTTTCCCTCAACCTACCTATTCCACTTTGAAGTTTCCAAGACTTGTTCCTAATCATATTAGACACTAACTTTGAACAACCCTGACATAATCAAAACATAGGTTCGATGGATGCTTCCCCCCAACAATCTCCCTTTAATTGGCGCAGTTATGAGTACAAATAAGTCAAGTAAGACGTCTGCAAACAAAAACTTTATTATCTTTCCCATTGATTATGTTAGTAACTCTAGGTGAAGGAAAACCCTAGGGGGCAACCTTAGGTCCTGGGGGCGGTAACCCTAGGTGGAGGAAACCCTAAGGGCCTTAGGTCCTAGGGCGGTAACCCTAGGTGGAGAAAACCCTAGGGCGGTAACCCTAGGTCCTAGGGGTGGTAACCTAGGCGAAAAGTCTGCGGAGGATCAACTGGCAACAGTAAATCTCCTGAGTGGAGTAGGTGAGGACGTGTTCCCCGTAACAGTAGGCGTCGAGTCGACCTAGGGTTTCCGGAAAACCTAAAGTTAGAACAGAGACTGTCGAACTTTCATTCATATTTATGATATTATATGTGCTAACTTTGTCTTGCAGGATATGTGTGTATTTTGTGGACTAACACATTGTGTAGGGACAAAAGAGTAACATTAGCCTAGGATGAACAGTGTCCGAGGCGCCTCCATGGAGCTTGGAGGCGCCTCGTACAAAAAGGGCTGCAAAACAGTGTTCAAGGCGCCTTGAGTGGTGATGGAGGCGCCTTGGACCTGTTGAAGGCGCCTTGAGTGGTGATGGAGGCGCCTTCAACTGTGATAAGCGCAGAATGGTCAGCGCTTATCTGCACGATGGAATCGGAGCGGTGGAGGCGCCTTGGATGGCTTTCAAGGCGCCTTGGATGCCCTTTATAAGGGGACTTCGAGCAGCTTCTTGCATCAATAACTTACAAGCGATCTTTCTGCTACAAGCTGCTCACGAGACACCGACGACCCGGAGCTCCGAATTTTCAGATTACGATATTGTCGTCGGTATAATTAATTGTTGTCATTTATTGTACTTCAAATTGTAATCATTATCGAGCTTATAGTTGTTGCCCACCGGAAGCGATCAAGGATCGCGGGCCTTCGAGTAGGAGTCGATCAAGGCTCCGAACGAAGTAAAATCGACCTGTCTCTGTGTGATTATTTCTTTTATTCCGCTGCATATTTAACTCCGATAGTTTTCGATACGAACGATTTAGCCACGAGCGCTATTCACCCCCCCCCTCTAGTGCGGTTTCGATCCAACATTATAGTGCAGATTTTGTTAAGCTTACAGTGCAGAGTTTGTTAAGTATCATAGTGCAGATTCTGTTAAGTATCATAGTGCAGATTTTGTTAAGTATTACAGTTTTAGAATTATTTAAGTATTGCAGTTTTGTACAAGGCATTCAATTATTAGAAGTATTAATAAGTAAGAAGTATTTTACTTGAAGAGGCTAGTACCCGACTTCCGAGGTTGTCGTTAAACAAATCCAGGTGATCGTTTCCGAGGTCTCGGCCCTAGTAATACCAAGGTCTTTACCCTTGTAGGACTGGTGGCTCGCTACCTCAATTTCTATTAGGGAGCGCGCAATGGTACTAAGCCTGGGCCCAAGAGAAGATTATTATTATTTTAAAGTATAAAAGTATAAGTTTTGAACAAGTGAAATAAGCTTCACATAAGTTTAAAGATCAGCAAGTTTAGCTTCCTTGTATGCTAGCATGTTGTTAAGATTTTTCTTACTGTTATTTGCTATTAGTTGAGCAACTTTACATGTTTAGCATTTCAATATATTTGATACCTTTGTTATTAGATGAGCATGAGTAGTATTTCTTTTAAAGCATTCAGTTGTTAGATTTCTTCCTATTCAAATGCATATTCGAGTTTTGTGAGTTAGATAGCGCTTACTAAGCATTCTGCTTATAGTTGCATTTTCCTCTTACTGCAGATAAAGGAAAGGAAAAGTTATAGCGAAGGAAGGCGACAAGGAGGTGTGGATGGATGTGTGATGTCTGGATTATGGAAGCCTTGGGATTTAGTTTAAAAATTCATTAATATTTTGTATTCAGAATGTTAGAACTATTCTTTCATGTTGTTGGATTTTCTTATCGAATATTTTATGTTTTAGAATTCTTCCTTCTATATGCTATGCACATTAGTTCTGCTAATTGAGTTGTATCACTGTTGCATGCATATACTGATTGATATATTTTAGTTGTGAACATATGCTTGAATAGAATGACAAGATGAGTTAATTATGTTTCAGTTGTTACTTATTGTATGTTTCGAGTTTGTAAAGAGTTATAAGTATAACTATCAACATGTGAGCAAGATTAGTTAAGTAAAGTTTATAGTTAATAGTCAAGTAACGGCAACACCCTCACAGACTAGTAGAGAGGAGGGTGGGGTCGTTACAGAAGACGGGTCGGAAGAACTAGCCATAATCGGAAAATAAAAATACAAGGGGTTTGTCGTGAAAAGCGATGGAGAAAGCACCGGCAGAAGCAAAAAGGGGTGCTAAGGAAAGCAAAGCGAAGCAAGTGCAAAGATGGAGGAGGATCAAAGAGCTTACAGGAAGAGAAACCTAGAGGAAGGTCGAAGATCGCCGGGACGACGGAGTGCTCGCCGGAGTGCTGGGAGCAAAGGAATTCGCTAAAGCACGCGGAGGCAGCAGCGATGGAATGGAGGTCGGCGTTGAGGCTTTATAAAGATTGGGCTTGGCCAACCATAGTCGTCCGATCTAGGTCGCGAGGATCGAAGCTTGCATATGACCGTAGAATTTGAACCGCTGCATGCCCCATCGGAGCTGACGCTCCCACCGAACGATGTCGGCGGCAGCGCCATGTGGGTCCACTCATAGGGAGGCATTAAATGAAAGCCATTACTCGGCGTGGCCGCGTGTTCGGCTTTAATGACAAGGATTTGCATGAATTTCGAGGGGATTTAGGTGACGTCATCTTGGACCTTCGGCGGACCAGGGCACACAGCGATGAATTGTCACAAGTACCTGCATGAACGATGTCGAGCGGCGCCATAGAGTTACGTGGATGACGATCCTCAGAGGGGTCGAGCAGAAGATCTCCCGCGTCATGGCCGAGCGACCGGTAGGCCACCAGACTTGTAGTCCAGTCAGTCGGACTTACAACCTCCTTCAACTAGACTTGAGGGGAAGGCACGTGATCCGGTGGTTAAGGGGGTCCCCGATCGTATAGGAGGCAACAACACTACGAAGGTCAAAGTAAAGAGTCAACGACAGGGGTTCAGCCGATCGGCGCAGAGCCTACGATATGACAGCTCGGCAAGAGTCGAGCTTCCGACGCTCACAAGTTCCATAGTGCGGGAGGGAAGATGGCCAAGCGGAAAGAAGACGGCCGAGCGGAAAGAAGACGGCCCAGCTACTATATTTCCCGAGCAGCTCTCCCGCTCGGCCCATACAGACAAAAGGAGTAGCTGACGATATCTTTCTCAAGACAAGTGCTGCCGACTGGCAGCATGGTCAATGGCCGGATCAGATAGAGAATCGTACGGTGGAAGCTTCTTCTGTCACGTTAGGGATATGCTCATACTATTGAGGTATGGTGTCAGACACGCTTTTCTGACACGACCATGCCAGGTATGCTTTGAGACACGTGCATGCATTAAGAAGCGTGCCCGCACCCCTGAGGAGTCCTATATAAGGACCCCCAAGCTTCGACGGAGGTATGCACAATTCATTTACTATAGCTACAGTCTCGTTACTATGCTTCAATTTCTTCTCGTCGGTGCCTGACTTGAGCGTCGGAGGGTCGTCACCGGGAACCCCTTCCCGGCTCGGTTTTGTGCTTGCAGGTTCTCGCCAAAGGTCCACATCACCCGGAGATCTACACGTAATCAACGGGAGTGCCACGTCCCCAGCTACCATCGACTCAGTGCTCGAACAGGATCACCTAGGAAAAACATTTTCAAAATCCCAATTTTATTAGTTTTTCAAAATTTTGGACTTAGCCTAGGAATTTAACTCCTAGAAAGCATGTACCCCTAATTCTTAGCCAGAGCATCTCACAAGCATACTAGAATTACCTTGCTTGTGTATGAAAAATACTTAGAATGGCGTAAGATGCATAAGATACTGCCTGGACTTAAGAACGCTTATGTATGCGCATCGACATAAGTCTGGGCAATAAATGTCAAAATCATATTAATCAAGTTAAGTGATTCATGCTTAGTCAAAACTAACTGGAACACTTACTTAACTTGACTAACCAAGTGAAAGCTAATATCTCTTCGTAAACAGCTAGTAACTAAAGGTTATATAGTTGGTTGTTAGTAAATAATTTGGTTACTCATGCTTGGACTATGAGACTTTAAAATTTTTAATTAGCTGCCATGAATCAAGGGGGAGTGGAAAAATTCTTTTAACCAAGTTATTTTTTGAATTTAAAATAAAATTATTTTGACTTAAAAATTATTCTTTTGACTTGAAAATTATTTTATGACTTGGAAAATTATTTTTTTGAATTTAAAATAAAATTCTTTTGACTTGAAAATTATTCTTTTAACTTGAAAATTATTTTATGACTTGAAAAATTATTTTTTTTAATTTAAAATTATTTTGACTTGAAAATTATTCTTTTGACTTGTAAAATTATTTTATGATTTGAAAAATTATTTTTTTGAATTTAAAATAAAATTATTCTTGACTTGGTTTTAAAATAAAATTATTTTTGACTTGGATTTAAAATTATTTTTAACTTAGAGATAAAAAATTATTTTTAAACTTGGACCTTAAAATATAAAAGATTTTTTGACTTATACTGGATTAAATTATTTTGAAGTAAAGTTAAAAGATTAAAGCCTAGTATTTTCTTTTCAAAGTCTTTAATTGCGTTCAATTTTCAAAGTTTTATGAAAATTAGCTTGGTTTTTATACTTGAATTTAATTTATTAACTTGCAAACCTATTATTTGACTAGATAATATTTGCTAAGTTGTTACTTTAAGTCTTAAATTTTCAAGTAACAAAGCTTCCTTTCAGGAGGAGCAAACTATCATTTCCTTCCTTTCTATATTTTATATATTTTTGATATATGGTAAAGGGGGAGAGGAAAGTAAAAATTAAGAAAGAGAAAGTTAAAGTAAAAATGAATAAAACTAGAACATTTTGCTCAATTTCATTTCCTTCAATTAGCTACAATCACTTAAAGTGTTCTAGTTTACTTGATTCTTAATATTTTTTTTGTGTACTCTTGTTTTACTTAACTTTGAATTTTGTTGTCATAATCAAAAAGAAGGAGATTGTTGGTGCAGTAAATATCCGACGATCGAACCTAAGTTTTGATAATGGCAAAGGGTTCAAAGTTAAGGTTATGTGTGATCTAATGGGTTTGAATGAGCTTGTAGGAAAGTCCTAAGTGTACTTAGGCAAAAGTCCTAGCTGTGATTAGGCAGGTGGAAAACCCTAGGGGGTGGTTGTAGGGGATCGATGGCCAACCAGAAGGGGGGATGAATAGTCGTGCCCCCAAATCGATCGCTTCTCCCTACACTTGTTAGTTACGCAGCAGAAATACAAATAAACAAGTAGAAAGCTAATCTAAATACAAGAAATACAAGACAAGAAATCTCATTTAACGTGCCTAAATGCACTTGTTAGTTAAAACCCTAAATTCAAGACAAGAAATACAAACCAAGCTATACAATCATTTAACGTGGTTCGGAGATTAGGGCTCCTACTCCACGGCTGTCCGTAAGGTGGACGATCTTGATTCGTCGGTGGATGACTCCCCGATAAACTCTGGCTAGCTCACGTAGCTCCTTGTGGGTAGAGAAATCTCACCACAACTCTCACAAGAACACTTGAGATACTAGGGCACAGGTAGACTACTAATAGGGGTTAACCACCTCTATTTCGTCAACTTTAACCAAGCTCCCGAAGCTTGGTTATATTGGTCGTGGATTGGAAAACTCCACCTACCAGTCAACTGCCAAAACCATCAGTCGACTACCCTCTGTGGAGATTCGACCGTTACATCCCAACGGCTCGATACCAGTTGACTGGTAAAAGTACCAGTCGACTGCTCCACACTGGTCGAGCGAACAGAAGCATTCTATTGTAAAATCCTAAACGTAGGATTTTTCCCTGAATACAATCTCTCATGCACTCGTACCCTCATGACTCACTTGATTCTTCATTGCAGCCTTGACCTCTAGCCTTCAAGCCTACTTCCTTTGGCTCTCGTCCCTTGGATGCATCCAAGCTCGTGGCTCGTCCCCAATATCATCCTTTGTGTATGCCTCGAAGTCGCTTTCCTTGGCCCTTTTCCTTGCTGCCTTGTCCACGGTACCTCGGATGCTCCATCCTTCACCGGACCTGAAGCCATCAAGCTGAGTCATATGTGTATCCTGCAAACCTGCACACTCACATACATATATCAAATAACAAGGGTGAACCTAACTTAAACCCTTTGCCTAAACACCAAAACACATGGTCGTACGGACCATTGGGATTGCTCCAACAGAGGTAACCGTAGGTCCTAGGGGTGGTAACCCTAGGCGGGAAGTCTTGGTGGGTCGAGGGATTCGGGCAAAAGTCCTAAAGTTGATGACTCTAGGTGGAAAGTTCTGGTGTCACAAACCAGGTGAAAGACTGGGTGGGTCGTGGAGCGAACATCCAGCGGAAAGTCCTGGAGCCTCGGGCGTTGAGCAAAAGTCCAGTTGGTCTGAAGGATCAACTGACAACAAGTAAACTCTCCTGAGTGGTGAGGACGCATTCCCCGGTGAGGGAACAGTAGGCATCGATTCAACTTAGGGTTTTCGATCAGGGATCTGAAGTTAGAACCAGACAGTCCGATGACTGTCAAATTCTATGTCTTATCATGTCTTAACTCTATTTTGTAGGGTATGTTGTACTAACATATTTGCAGGAAGTGAATTGGAGAAGACCCTCTCGCAGCAAGGCCCGAGGGCGCCCTCATGGAGCTTGAAGGCACTCTGGATGCTGAGCAGAGGACGCCCTCATGGAACTTGAGGGTGCCCTGGACACTGGCGCGAGGGTGCCCTCCATGGGTTGGAGGCACCCTCAGGTAGATAAGAGGCGACTTCTTCAGATCTCATCCACGCTATGAAATCGGCGGGGTTGACGGCGCCCTCCAGGGTGTCGGAGGCACCCTCAACGGGCTTTATAAAGCTATCTCGAGCAGGAGTTGAACACAACTCATTCTAAGCGAACTTTCAGCTGCGCACTGCTAATGAGACGTTCTGACGAAGCCAGAACTTGACCTCGACAACCAGAAGCTTTGAGTTTGAGATTACATTGTTGTCGGTATAATTTATTACTGCACTTATTTTACTTGTTTGTAATCTCTCCGAAGCTATAGTGTTTTCCCATCGAAAGCACTCTTACATGCGAGTCTTGGAGTAGGAGTCACCCCAGTCTCCGAACCAAGTAAAAAATCCTTGGTGTCTTTTCTATGTGTTTGTGTTATTATTCTGCTGCGTTTACTCGTTAAGTTTTCCAAAACGAACGTGAAAGCCATGAGCGCTATTCACTCTCCCCCCCCCCCCCTCCTCCTCCTCCTATAGCGCTTTCAATTCAACAAATACTTGAGCTCCTACATTTAGATCTATTTGATTCACACTGAGCTAAGTCACTAAACAGAAAACCAATACTGCTTAGTTATAATTGATAATTACTCAAGATTTACTTGGGTAAAATATCTAAAAACCAAAGATAAAACTTTGAAATCTTTAATAATTTTTGTAAATTAATAGAAAATAAAAAAGATACCAAAATTAAAACAATTAAAAGTGGTCATGGAAGATAATTCAAAAATCATAAATTTACTAAATTTTATAAAATTAATGGATATAATCATGATTTTTCATGCCCTAGAACTCCCCAACAAAATGGACTAGTAGAACAAAAAAATAGAACATTACAAAAAGTTGCTAGAACCATGTTAAACGAATATAATCTTAGTAACCAATTTTGGGCTGAAGCGATAAACACAGCATGTTATGTTTAAAACAGAATATTAATTAATTAATTTTACAATAAATCACCTTATGAAATATATTATAACAAAATACCCAATCTAAATTATCTAAAAGTGTTTGGATGTAAAGTACACATATTAAACACTAAAGACTATTTAGGTAAATTTCATCAAAATCTACAACAGACATATTTTTAGGATACTCCACAACTAGTAGAGCCTATAGAGTCTATAACAAAAATATTAAAAAAATTGAAGAAACAAATTTTTAATGAAGAAAATGACTCACCATATTTAATCAATGAAAGTAATCATCAAAATATAAGAAAAATAGATGATGAATAAGATAATAAATTTAGACCTAAACCTAGTGAATCAGAAGAACCAAGTGTTGACCCTAACACAAGACCATCTAGGATAAAATCTAATCACCCAACTGACCAAATTTTGGGTGACCCAACCCAAATCATCATATAGAAACCTAAACCAAATAGTTATTTCTAAAATTGAACCCAAAACTATAGAAGAAGCCCTACCTGATACTAATTGGATAATTGTAATGCAAGAAGAACTAGCTCAATTTGAAAGAAACCAAGTCTGGAAACTTATACCTAAACGCACAAATAAATCTATAATTGAAACTAAGTGGGTATTCAGAAATAAACTAGATAATAAAGGTGAAATAGTAAGAAATAAGGATAGACTAGTATCTAAGGGGTTCAGTTAAATAGAAGGATTAGATTATAATGAAATCTATGCACCTGTGGCTAGACTTGAATTCATAAGGATGCTGCTAGCCTATGCAGCATATAAAGGATTCAAGTTATATCAAATGTATGTAAAATCTGTATTCTTAAATGGATTCATCAAAGAAAAAGTTTATGTAAATCAACCCCCAGGATTTGAAGATTTAGATCACCCAAACCATGTCTGTAGGCTAAAGAAATGTTTATATGGACTAAAACAAGCACCTAGGGCATAGTATGAATGACTTTCAACATACCTAATATCTAAAGGATTTAACCAATGTCAAATAGACCAAACCCTATTTGTTAAAACCTTAGAAAAAGATATCTTTATAGCTCAAATTTATGTAAATGACTCATCTTTGACTCAACCAATACTAAATTTTTAAAAGAATTTACTAAAGTAATAGAAAATGAATTTGAAATGAGCTTGGTAGGAGAACTTAACTTTTTCTTAGGTTTACAAATAAAACAAACAAAAGAAGGAGTTTATATCTTTCAAACCAAATATGCGAAGGAGTTAATTAAGAAATTTAGAATGGAAAATTCTAAAAATATAAAGACCCCAATGGTAACTAATACTAAAATTGACTCTGACTTAGAAGGAAACCCAGTAGATTTAAAATACTATAGAAGTGCAATAGGAAGTCTATTATAACTAACTGCAAGTCGACCTGATATTTTATTTGCAGTAAGTATATGTGTTAGGTACCAATCGTGTGCAAAAGAATCACACTTTACCAATATAAAAAGAATACTAAGATACATTAAGGGAACTCTAAATGTAGGACTTTGGTAATCTAAGACTAGCACATTTGACCTAGTTGGATATTCTGACTCAGACTATGCTGGGTGTAAACTAGAGAGAAAAGGTACAAGTGGTAGCTGTCAACTTCTAGGTCAGTGCCTAGTAAGTTGGTTCAATAGAAAGCAACACTTGTTTCCTTATCCACTACTGAAGCAGAATACATAGCCATGGGGGAATGTGCATCTCAACTGTTATGGATGATGCATACTTTAAAAGATTATCAACTAGAATATAAAAATATAAAAAATTTAATTGATAACATAAGCTCAATAAACTTAACCAAAAATCTAATACGCCACTCAAGGACTAAACACATAAAAGTTAAGCATCACTTTGTAAGAGATCATATAGCTAGGGGTGATATTGTACTTGACTATGTTGAGTTCAAATCAAACCTAGCAGATATTTTCACAAAACTCTTACCTGAACTTGAGTTCAGTATACTTAGAAGACAATTGTTGGGTTTTTCGGGCCGCGAAAACCGAGTTTTCGCCTCGCGGAAACCCCGAATCACCCATGCCACTGGATCTCGTGCGAAGAAGAGATTACAAAATAATTTCTTATACGAGTTTCTACTTAGATCTACTCCTAGATCTACATGAAGAAAAGGGTTATACCTTTGAAGCGTGCCTTCGCGTATCCCGCTCGTCCAAAATGCTGGATCTCGAGAGTATCAAGATAGATACTCCTCTAGAAGTATCCACACGGACACGTAGGTGGAGAAAAACACACAAAGAGGTGTGCTAGCACCTATGTGTGGTTCGGCCAAGTTGAGGAGGAGAGGGAGAGGGAGAGCTAGAGGAAGAAGAAGGAATAATGAGGCTTGAATGAAAAAATCAAATTCTCTTCCACACTAAAGTGGTCAGCCACATTAGAATGTGTAACCCCCATTCTCATTAAATGTAGCCATTAAATAGAATGACTTTGTAACCCCCATGAGGTGGAACACTTTGATGATGTGGAGCATCATCATTGGTCCACATCTTGCCATCTCACTAATGATGTGGCAATTAGTCAAGTCAAACTTGACTCTTCCTCTTCCTCTCAAGTCAAGTCAAACTTGACCAAATCTCTTCCATGGTTGATCTAATCTAACCATTTGATTCAAGCCAACTTAATATAATGAATCTAATTCATTAAATTAAGTTGATTTAATGAGTCATAATCTAAATTAGCCTCATTGAATACTTGAATCAACTTGAGTCCAACTCAATTAGCCCAATTTGGATTACTCTTAATCCAATTTGATTCATCAAATGAATCTAATCCTCTTGGTTCATCATATGAACCTAATCTCCATCTAATTGTCCTTAGTGTGTGACCCTATAGGTTCTTGTAACGTTGGCAATGCCCCTAAACCCATTTAGGAACATAAGTAATGAGCGGTATCTAGCAACACATCATTACTACCCAATGTTACAAGAATGTTGAGATACAACATCACCTTGTGACTACTAATTGTGACTCCTCACAAAATATGGCAAGTGTCCTTCTATCCTAGACATCTAGATTGATCAATGTGAGGTATAGACCGTGTCATCCTCTGATCAATATAAATCTTGAACTCCAAGTAGACTCACTAAATCAAATGAGCTCAATATCTTATATTGACTCATTTGGGCATGGCCATGCACTTCGTGGTCTCACTCTATCAAGAATACCGATGTCTCTCCCGTCATATAGGAGGGATAGATCCCATCTACATCACTCACATCCCTCCGCATAATTTGTTACATACCTAGTAATCACCTTTATAGTCCACCCAGTTATGAGTGACATTTGACGAAACCAAAGTACATAACTTCTTATGTAGGGAACCATGGTGACTTCAGGTCTAAGGACTAGTAGTCATACTAATAGCCACATAAGAAAGTATATGACACTCATATAACGATCCATGATACTTTCTCATGGCGGGTCGTTCAGTATACATTCTCTAATGTATACCCATGTGTCAACTTGATATCTCTATATCCATGACTTGTGAGATCAAGTCATCGAGTTGACCTACATGCTAGTCTTATTGCATTAACATTGTCCCTGAATGTTAATACTCGACTAGGAATGATTTAGAGTAGTGTTCCCTATATCATCTCACTATCAATTCAACCAATCGATTGATATAGGTAAGAACCTTCTACTCAAGGACGTTATTATACTTAGTTTATTTGGCACCAATACAAGTAAGTATAATAACCAAACAAATGCCTTTATTAATATAAAAATATGATGCAATAAGTCCATAATACAATCATCAAATGATTGGCTCTAGGGCTCTAGCTAACAATCTCCCACTAGCACTAGTGCCAATCAGTGTAGGCTCTAAGCCCAAATGACCTAGTGTGACCATTATGCTTCCTCTGTGCCAAAGCCTTGGTCAAGGGATCTGCGATGTTAGCCTCTGTAGGTACTCTGCAAATCTTCACATCTCCTCTCTCGATGATCTCTCGAATGAGATGGAAGCGCCGTAGTATGTGTTTGGTCCGCTGGTGTGAGCGAGGTTCCTTCGCCTGTGCTATAGCTCCATTATTGTCACAATAGAGCTCAATAGGGTCAGCAATGCTAGGAACCACCCCAAGTTCAGTGATGAACTTGCGAATCCAAACTGCCTCCTTTACTGCCTCTGATACTCGGCCTCTATCGTAGAATCAGCTACTGTGTCCTGCTTCGAACTCTTCCAGCTCACAGCAACACCATTAATGCAAAATACGAACTCTGACCGTGATCGATAATTATCCTGGTCGGTCTGGAAGCTAGCATCACTGTAACCCTTTACAGTTAGCTCGTCATTGCCTCCATATATCAAGAAATATTTTTTAGTCGTTCTCAAGTACTTAAGAATATTCTTGACCGCTATCCAGTGACTTTCACCTGGATCTGACTGGTATCTGCTCGTCATGCTCAAAGCATACGAGACATCAGGATGAGTACATAGCATGACGTACATAGATCCTATGGCTGAGGCATAAGGGATCTGATCCATGCGGTCTCTCTCCTCTCTAGAAGAGGGACCTTGAGTCTTCGAAAGACTCACGCCATGTGACATCGGCAGAAATCCCTTCTTGGAGTTCTGCATGGCAAACCGAAGGAGTACCTTGTCAATGTATGTACTCTAACTTAGGCCAAGCAATCTCTTAGATCTATCTCTATAGATCTGTATCCCTAGAATGCGGGATGTCTCACCTAAGTCCTTCATAGAGAAGCAACTCCCTAGCCATGTCTTGACAGACTGAAGCATAGGGATGTCCTTCCCAATGAGCAGTATGTCATCCACATACAATATGAGGAAGACAACTCTATCCCCTACAACCTTCTTGTAGACACAAGGTTCATCTTCATTCTTGATGAAACCAAACTGTTTGATTGCATCATCGAATCGAAGATTCCAACTCCGAGAAGCTTGCTTTAGTCCATAAATGGACCTATGCAGCTTGCATACTCTGCTAGTATGTTGTGGATCTACAAAACCCTCAGGTTGTGTCATGTACACATCCTCGAATAGGTTTCCATTCAGAAACGCGGTTTTGACATCCATCTGTCATATCTCATAGTCATGGTAGGCTGCAATAGCAAGCATGATCCGAATGGACTTAAACATCGCTACTGGAGAAAAGGTCTCATCATAGTCAATACCATGAATCTGCTTGAAACCTTTAGCTACCAAGCGACCCTTATAGATAAGTCCATCCATGTCAGTCTTTCTCTTAAAGACCCACTTGCACCCTATGGGTTTTACCCCTTCAGGTGGATCAACCAAAGTCCAAACTTGGTTGGTGTACATGGATTCCATCTCGGATCTCATGGCCTCTAGCCATTTCTCGGAATCTGGTCTCATCACAGCTTCCTGATAGGTGGTAGGCTCATCCTCTATGAGCATAACGTCATCATGGTCAGACAAGAGAAATGAGTATCTCTCAGGCTGACGACGTATCCTATCAGACCTGCGAAGAGGTATGTCTACTTGAACTGGTTGTTGTTCCTCAACTCCTTGTGGAACAACATCATCCACAACACTTTGTGGTTCCAGTTCAACTTCCATCGAGGCTTCAGCGCTATTGTTCGCATCTTGAACTTCTTCAAGATCGAACGTGCTCCCACTAGTCTTTCTAGAAACTAAGTCCCTTTTTAGAAAGACCCCAGTCTTTGCCACAATTACCTTGTGCTGACTGGGAATGTAGAAGTAATATCCCTTAGTTTCCTTGGGATATCCAATAAAATAACACTTGTCGGATTTGGGTCCTAACTTGTCTGAGACTTGACGTTGAACGTAAGCCTCACAACCCCAAATCCTCATGAAAGACACCTGGGCATCACTCCAGTCCATATCCTATATGGTGTCTTTATCACGGCCTTGGATGGAACTCGGTTGAGTATAAAAGCTGCCGTGTCTAGAGCATAACCCCAAAGGTATGTCGGAAGATCTGTGTGACTCATCATTGATCGCACCATATCTAATAGGGTACGATTTCTCCTTTCGGATACACCATTCCACTGTGGTGTTCCAGGAGGAGTGAGTTGGGATAGGATCCCACACTCTGCTAGATAGTCACGGAACTCATGGCTAAGGTATTATCCACCTCTATCGGATCAAAGTATCTTAATACTCTTGCCAAGCTGGTTCTGTACTTCATTCTTGAATTCTTTGAACTTTTCAAATGATTCAGACTTATGTTTCATCAAGTACACATAACCATATCTACTGAAGTCATCAGTAAATGTGATGAAGTATCTATAACCGCCTCTAGCAGCAACATTGAAAGGGCCACATACATCACTATATATGAGTCCTAACAAATCAGTTGCTCTCTCGCTGTGCCCACTAAAGGGAGTCTTAGTCATCTTGCCTCGTAGGCATGACTCGCATATCTCATATGATTCAAAATCAAATGAGTCCAATAAACCATCCTTATGGAGCTGGGATAAGCGCTTGTCATTTATATAACCTAAGCAACAGTGCCAGAGGTAGGTTTGGTTCATGTCATTTGACTTGAACCTCTTGGTATTCACGTTATAGATAGGGCTCTCAAGGTCTAGAATATAGAGTCCGTTTATTAGAGGTGCACTACAATAGAACATATCGTTTAAATAGACGGAACAACATTTGTTCGTTATAGTAAACGAGAAACCTTTCTTGTCCAAACAAGAAACTGATATAATGTTCTTAGTTAATGCAGGCACATAACAACAATCGACTAACTCTAGTACAAGCCCAGAGGGCAGAGATAGAAAGTAAGTCCCTACAGCAACAGCAGCAACCCGTGCTCCATTGCCTACTCGTAGGTCCACCTCGCCCTTTGTTAATGCCCTGCTATTTCTCAGCGCCTGGACATCAGTACAAATGTGAGAAGCATATCCAGTATCTAATACCCATGATGTAGAAATAGATAGATTGACTTCTATAACATATATACCTGAAGTGGAAGTCTCACTTCGCTTCTTCTTAAGATCCTCCAAGTATACCTTGCAGTTCCTCTTCCAGTGCCCGGTCTGACCGCAGTGGAAGCAAGTAGCATCCTTGGCGACCCCTTCTTTAGGCTTCAGTGCCTTGCCTTTGCCCTTGGCTTGGGACTTTCCCTTGCCTTTGGGCTTGCCCTTGCCCTTATGTTTCTGAACCATCAGAACAGTGTTGGGCTTAGCCTTCTTAAGGTTTAGCTCAGCAGTTCTCAACATGCTAAGCAGCTCGGGCAATGGCTTGTCAATCTCGTTCATATTGTAGTTTAGAATGAATTGACTGTAGCTATCCGGCAAGGATTGCAAGATCAAGTCAGTAGCCAGCTCTTGGCCAAGAGGGAACCCCAACCTTTGTAGGTTCTCTATGTACCCAATCATTTTGAGTACATATGGGCCTACAGGAGCCCCGTCTGACATCTTGCACTGAAACAGTGCCCTTGAGATCTCAAATCTCTCATGCCTCGCTTGACCTTGATACAGTTGACGAAGATGTTCAACCATATCATAAGCGCCCATTAACTCGTGTTGCTTCTAAAGCTCAGAGTTCATGGTTGCGAGCATTAGACAAGACACATCTAATGCATCATCTTGATGCTTCTTGAAAGCATCTCGGTCAGCTCGTGGGGCAGTGGCAGGAGGAGCCTCTGGAATGGGCTGCTCCAGAACGTACAGTTTACGTTTTTGGGTGAGAACTATTCTCAGGTTCCTGTACCAGTCCAGGAAGTTTGCTCCGTTGAGCTTGTCCTTTTCGAGGACAGATCGCGGGGAGAAGGTGTTCATATTCGACGTCATGGTAATCTACGACAGAAATAAAAGCAGAAATAAGTATCATATTCTTAATCATTTAATTAGGCCTTTAACTAAATGATGCTCCCACTGAATTCTATAATTCATGTGGGACAAGATCCACATCATACTAACCCTTGAGTTAGCTTTGGCTAATACGCCCAAGACTTAGTATGATCGGTAGGTAACGATTACCAATTACATCTCTATGCAACTCTTGTTTATAGGATCAAGATCCGCATTGATATTAAAACTTGAGTTAGCTTTGGCTAATACGCCCGAGAGTTAATATAAATGTGATTTTGTCCTACCTTTCCAACCGTTGGAAGAATGCCTATAGTTGTACTCAATCCAACCGAGTTAACTAGTTACTCAATCTAATTGAGTTGAACTCACCCATGCGTTGATAGGCGGGACCAAGATTGTCCCTCCGTACCCTACCAAGATAATATGTGTTGCTCTGCTTTGGCAAGTTCAACAACACATGTGATCGAGCTAGTAGTAGGTATCACGGCACGGTAGGCATTAGAGTTGACGTGATTTAGATCTAATCTAAATGATGATGCGTATCAAATACTTGACTTAGATCTAATCTAATCGTGGGGTGCATCATATGCACGATTTAGATCTAATCTAATCGCTGGGCACTAATTAACTACTTAATTAAACATGCATCACATACATATAAGCAATTAATTAAATTATTTTTGTGATTGTGTCATGGCCCTACTACGATTTTCTCAAGCCAATGAGAAGATCGGATGGTCAACCTAAGGTCAGCAGCTTCTCAAGCTTCTTCCTTTGACCACCTTGTGTTGCTCGCGCCCTCCTCGTAACTCCGTCTCGTGTAGACCTTCCACCGCTTCAAAATTACATTACAATTTTGAAACTCGAGTTACATTCGAGTCTAAATCTAATTTACAACCAGAATATAAGATAAAGGCACGACGCGCAGGTCACGAAAATAAAATAAAATAAATACAGCACGCACATCACATAACGGCACGCAGGCCATATTATGAATTACAACACATTTCCAAATCCAATTTGGGTCGTTTGGGCCATGACTATCACAAAATTAATATATAATTCAAAATTATATATTTCTATAATTTTTTGTATTTTTTTTTATAATTTTACAGATTTTATGAGTAAATTTTTCCCGACGATCCCGATTAGCGATTTTGGGCGCAATCGCGGAGCAAATCCCCTTGCGGGGTTAGGGGCAGTACCCCTACCCGCGATCTAACCATCGCGAGTTGCTCCTAAGTGATCCAAGAGCGCCTTAGCCCGCTGTCCCAAAAAATTTTGGGGCGAAACTTTGCCGTGTTTGAAAATTCTTCTCGGTAGTCGAAGCCTACAAGTGCCGAAACACTTGTGCTTCGCTTCTACGAGAAAAATACCCATAAAAACTCTAAAAAACCATAAAATTACAGAATATCACAGAACTGAATTTTTGTCATAAAAACAAAAACTAAACTCGTACAAGCTTCGCACGTGGCTCTGATACCACTGTTGGGTTTTTCGGGCTGCGAAAACCGCGTTTTCGCGTCGCGGAAACCCCGAATCACCCATGCCACTGGATCACGTGTGAAGAAGAGATTACAAAATAATTTCTTGTACGAGTTTCTACTTAGATCTACTCCTAGATCTACATGAAGAAAAGGGTTATACCTTTGAAGCGTGCCTTCGCGTATCCCGCTCGTCCAAAATGCCAGATTTCGAGAGTATTAAGATAGATACTCCTCTAGAAGTATCCACACGGACACGTAGGTGGAGAAAAACACACAAAGAGGTGTGCTAGCACCTATGTGTGGTTCGGCCAAGTTGAGGAGGAGAGGGAGAGGGAGAGCTAGAGGAAGAAGAAGGAATAATGAGGCTTGAATGAAAAAATCAAATTCTCTTCCACACTAAAGTGGCCGGCCACATTAGAATGTGTAACCCCCATTCTCATTAAATGTAGCCATTAAAGAGAATGACTTTGTAACCCCCATGAGGTGGAACACTTTGATGATGTGGAGCATCATCATTGGTCCACATCTTGCCATCTCACTAATGATGTGGCAATTAGTCAAGTCAAACTTGACTCTTCCTCTTCCTCTCAAGTCAAGTCAAACTTGACCAAATCTCTTCCATGGTTGATCTAATCTAACCATTTGATTCAAGCCAACTTAATATAATGAATCTAATTCATTAAATTAAGTTGATTTAATGAGTCATAATCTAAATTAGACTCATTGAATACTTGAATCAACTTGAGTCCAACTCAATTAGTCCAATTTGGATTACTCTTAATCCAATTTGATTCATCAAATGAATCTAATCCTCTTGGTTCATCATATGAACCTAATCTCCATCTAATTGTCCTTAGTGTGTGACCCTATAGGTTCTTGTAACGTTGGCAATGCCCCTAAACCCATTTAGGAACATAAGTAATGAGCGGTATCTAGCAACACATCATTACTACCCAATGTTACAAGAATGTTTAGATCCAACATCACCTTGTGACTACTAATTGTGACTCCTCACAAAATATGACAAGTGTCCTTCTATCCTAGACATCTAGATTGATCAATGTGAGGCATAAACCGTGTCATCCTCTGATCAATCTAAATCTTGAACTCCAAGTAGACTCACTAAATCAAATGAGCTCAATATCTTATATTGACTCTATCAAGAATACCGATGTCTCTCCCGTCATATAGGAGGGATAGATCCCATCTACATCACTCACATCCCTCCGCATAATTTGTTGCATACCCAGTAATCGCCTTTACGAGTGACGTTTGACGAAAGCAAAGTACATAACTCCTTATGTAGGGAACCATGGTGACTTCAGGTCTAAAGACTAGTAGTCATACTAATAGCCATATGAGAAAGTATATGACACTCATATAACGATCCATGATACTTTCTCATGGCGGGTCATTCAGTATACATTCTCTAATGTATACCCATGTGTCAACTTGATATCTCTATATCCATGACTTGTGAGATCAAGTCATCGAGTTGACCTACATGCTAGTCTTATTGCATTAACATTGTCCCTGAATGTTAATACTTGACTAGGAATGATTTAGAGTAGTGTTCCCTATATCATCTCACTATCGATTCAACCAATCGATTGATATAGGTAAGAACCTTCTACTCAAGGACGTTATTATACTTAGTTTATTTGGCACCAATACAAGTAAGTATAATAACCAAACAAATGTCTTTATTAATATAAAAATATGATACAATAAGTCCATAATACAATCATCAAATGATTGGCTCTAGGGCTCTAGCTAACAACAATTAGGTATGTGCACAGTAGAATAAATTTTTAAAGTTTTTGAAAATTACTCCTTTTATTAAGTTTTTTCAAAATCATGTTTTAAAATTTTAGGAAAATTATTTTCAAGACTCCTAGTTTTACTAGTATTTTCAAAGTTTGGAAATAGTTAAGGACTTTCACCCTAGAAAACATGTACCCTTAGGTTTCAGCCAGAGCGTCTCACAAGCACACTAGGATTACCTTGCTTGTATATGAAAAATACTTAAATGGTGTGAGATGCATAGGGTACTGCCTGGACTTCAGAATGCTTATATTTGTGCATTGACATAAGTTTAGGTAATAAACATCAAAATCAAATTAATCAAGTTAAGTTATCCATGTTTAGTCAATTTAACTGAAACACCTACGTAACTTGACTACCTCATGGTAAATAGCTAGCAGCTAAAGGCTAGACATTTTGTTAGGAAAAAAGAAAGTTTATGTTGAAGTTTTTTTTTACTTTAAACATTCATGCTTGAACTCTAGGACACTAAATTTTTTTGGCATTAATCCAGGGGGAGTGAAAAATTTTAAATTTAAAAAAATTAAAATTTTTTAAAGTTAAACTCTTTTCTTTGAAAAATTAAAGTTTTTTTTAAAAAAAAGGTTAAAATCTTTTCTTTGAAAAGTTAAAATCTTTTAATATCAAAATTGTTTCTCTTCTCTTTGAAAAGTAGAAGTTTTTTAACTTTCAAAATTAAACCTCCTTTTTTAAAAGTTAAAGTTTTTTAATTTAAAAATTATTTTTCTTTTCTTTAAAAACTTCAAACTAAGCTTCCCCATCTTTTTAAAGTTAACTAAGCTTCTATCAAAATCTTTTTAAGAAAAAACTAAGTTAAGCTAACTAAACTCTCTCGAAAGTATTTTTGATATATGTCAAAGAGGAAGAGAAGCTAAAGTTAAGAAAAAAGGGGGAGAGAAGCTAAAGTTAAGAAAAAAGGAGATACTTAAGGAGGAGCTAACAAACAAAATTAACTTGTTCTAGATTCTGCATGTCTTTAGACTCTGCATTTTTGTTCATACTTATTGCTATATATTTTACTTAACTTTGAATTGTGTTGCCATAATAAAAAAAAAAAAGGAAAATTGTTGGTGTGGGTAGCATCAGACTATCGAACCTGTGTTTTAATAATGGCAAAGGGTTCAAAGTTAAGTTATTTTGTGATCTAACAAGTGTTGAATCAAGTGTGTAGGAAAGTCCTAAGTGTATTTAGGTAAAAGTCCTAGTGATTCTAGGCAGGTGGAAAATCCTAAGGGGTGGTAACCCGAGATTCTAGGGGGTGGTAACCCTACGTGAAAAGTCTTGGCGGGTTGAGTACTTTGGGTGAAACCCTACAGTCGGGGACTCTAGGTGAAAATCCTGGTGGTCGCGAACCAGGTGAAAGACTGGACGGGTCGGGGATCGGACGTCCAACGAAAAAGTCCTGAAGACTCGGACGCTGAGCAAAAGTCCAGTCGGTCTGAAGGACTGGTCTGGCAATAGGTAAACTCTCCTGAGAGAAGTAGGTGAGAACGTATTCCCCGAAGAGGGAATAGTAGGCATCGACTCAACCTAGAGTTTCAGGGAAACTCAAAGTTAGAACTGGACTGTCTGGAGACTATCAATCACTTATTTTTATTTATATTTTATTGTCATAACTCTATTTTACAAGGTATGTTTGATATTTTGGACTAACGTATCTTGCAGATAGCAAAAAGTGCTTAAAAGGCTCGGATGAACAGTGTCCAAGGCACCTCCGGGGCTATTGGAGGCGCCTCGGGTGCTTTATGCGAAGTCTCCGCATAGTAAGGTGCGAAGGCGCCTTCAAGGAGCCTGAAGGCGCCTTTGATGCTGGATGGAAGGCGCCTTCGAACGGATGAAGTTCGCAGAAACGAAGCTTATCGGCATCGTGGATATAGGGATAAAAGTTCACGTTGGAGGCACCTTCCATGGACGTTGAAGGCGACTTCAACATACTATTAAGCCAGTCTCGAGCGGATGCACAAGATCACTTCATCTTTGTGAACATTCTACTATGCACTGCTCTGAAAGACGATCCTGTGAATCCGTGATAAGACTCCGACGATCGGAAGCCCAACTCTTTGAATTCCAAAGTTGTCGGTATAATTTTTACAGCATTCAAAGTATATGTTATTGTAATTGTCTTTATAATTGTGATTTACGAATTGATAATGAATTGATCAAAATAAACACTCAAGGAGTGTAAGCCTTGGAATAGGAGTCGTCACAGATTTCGAACAAAGTAAAAACAAACGGTGTTAGCGATTGTTTTTTTCTTTTATTCTGCTGCGTTACTCTAATTTCTCCATAAAACATAAAAAAAAAAAAAAAAAAAAAAAAAACCACGAGCGCTATTCATCCTCCTCTAGTACTTTTAGATTCTATAGCAATCACATGTATTCTGTGCCATGGATCCCTTCTCACATCTACTACATCAGATACGATGAGTCAGACCATTAGTCACTGTTTTTGTGCGTTTTGATGATTACTATACTTTTCATCCAGCACCGCACTTCTCCTTTGTCCAGTGGATCTCTCTACTGATATAGGTTCTTAAGATGGTATTTTGAATGGGAGTTCTAGACATTGTCTTGATCCATAATATTTTGAACATGATCAAGAATAGAATCTTGACCAAATTCAATAATACTTGTAGGAATATCAACATATACAAAATCCTTAACCTTATCTTTTAATTCTTAAGATATAGCTAAGTTAGTTAACAGATATACGAAATTAAGTAAGGGTTGAATTTTGACAAAGACCAAGAAATTATCTTCCCATATATGGTTAATTTTGATTTATTGATTTACATTTAATGGCTAGTTTTGATTTCTTAATTTACTCTCTTCCAATAATATAAGACAGTTATGGAGAATCATTAGAGTAATAGATTTCACCATTTACAAAATTAATCTTATCTTCTCCCACAGACTTAACATCCTAAAAAAAAAAAAAATTGCTTATTTCTTAATTTAAAAATATAAATAATTTTAGTTTGAGTTCGGTTCAAAATAAAATTCAAGTTCAATTCAATTTATCTGAATCTTGATTTGATCCGAATCAAACTGTAGTGGAAAATGACTTAACTTTGAATTGGGTCCAAGATTTTCAAATTTTGAGTATATTAAAATTAAAATTATGTAAAAATAAATAAAGTTCATTTTGAGTTCAATTCCAGTGCAGCTCATGAACAAATAAAAAAAATATTATGATTCAAATTTTGTTAAAAAAAATTATCCAACACAGATAAAATTTTAAATACCAATCAAATATTTTTGAAACTAGTTATATTTGTTTGCACTCGTAACAAGTATATAAATATTTAATAGTAGTTGGTTACACTTATATTTTTATTTTTTATTTTTTATTTTTGCCTCTTAGCAATTTATTTGACTTTGAAATTACCTTTAAACCCATCAAACTGGAGCTTCTAAGTCGATGCGTCTTTCTTAGAATTCACTTTTAATCTATAGTAGTGTTTCCAGAGACAAGAAGAAAACAAGACCTTAACAACAATTGGACCCTTTACAGGAAATAAACAATAACCAAGAAATCTATAGCAACACAGAGCCGTACCCTCTTTGACTACACCCAAATGCAGGTGAAGGAGGGAATGAGGAGAGAAGGAAGGAGGATTAATGGTATATTCTAAGAAGAAGAAAACGAAGAAGAAGAAGAAGAAGAAGAAAGGAAAGGAAAGGAAAGGAAAGACAAAAAGGAACTTGTTGAATTCTTACGGGACATCTTCCTCTGTGTCCTTCGACAAATAAACAGAGGAATATACTCTCTTTTTTCTCTTTCCCTTGATCGGAGTAAACAGAACCTTCGATAGGTTAAACAGAGGCATTGGATGCACATGCAAAGGGCAGGCCAACGACCTCTGTGATGTGCTGATTCTTCGTCTCTGCAAGGCAGATAATGTAACTGAGAAAATATGAGGAAAAGAAAAACACAAAAGTGAATTAGATATGCTCCTGCTTCATTCTTCCAGATTTCGAAGGCATTATTGAAGGCAGCGTTGGTGAATCCCTGCCTTGCCAACGCCTTAAAGAAGATGATGGCATGGGAATTGGACCTCATCAACGCTGCACTCAATGGTGCCTTTGATCCTGATGCTCATGGTTAACCTTTCTTCCCTGCTCTGTTCATATATATATATACAGATAAAGTGTTGGAGCTTTCCAGTCGGTCGTTGCCCAAATCTGTACTTCCCATAGTACATGGATACGACTTAACCATCCTCTGTACTGCAGCCATAGTCTAATCGTTTTGTTGAAATCGATGTACTACATAACTTATGGTCTCGTACCATTCGACAGCTCCTTGCCTCGTCAATGATGTACTGCAATAAAACATGGACAGCATCGATCATGTTTCAGAGTTTTTATCCGGCCTCAACCCGCCCGTTTACTTTGTCATTTACCAGAATAATTTGATGATGGTACAACTCCTTTCGCGCAGCATATAATTCACAATTCTCTTTGTGTATATGTATAGACGCACGGGTCGATTGGTAACGGGGCAGGTCAATCCTTAAAGTAAAAAATGATTTAAAAAATGACTGGAGCGAATTGGCCCATTAAAAATTTATCATATAATAAAACAGGAAGAGCTAATCCGCCATGATCCCGTCCGAAGGCTGAGTCGGACGGAGGCTAGTCGCGGTGGCCTGGTTGCTGACGGAAAGTCGTAGGTGATCCGGCTCCCACGGGTGACTGATGCTGCTGCAGGACCCTGCGCACACTCAGACAATCCCCCCTCTCACGTTAGAGACCAGAACCCAGGGAAAAAGTCCCCGGATCAGGCCCTCCGACGCTCAAGTCAGGTCCTTTTTCCCCAGAAGAAAACAGAGAGAAAATGTTAGACGCTGGGCTTTGTTGTTGTCGTGTAGTCCTGGACACCTGTCGTGCTGCTATTGGTTGTGAAAGCATCTTCTTGTTTAGGAACCTCCGCCTTTACACATGGGTTTTGTCTTGTAGTGAAGGACACCTGTCAGGCCGCTATTGGTCATGAGAGCATCTTCTCCTTTAGAAACCTCCACCTTCGCATATCTCACTGGTATGTAATGATTATGACGGACAATTGTGATGCTTCAACTCCTGCACAGCTTGGCTCATCCTATTTATTGCGGTCGGCATCTACCTCACACCCCTCGACCAGATCTCGCCTCCAAGCGTTACTTGTTAGTTGGGCTAACCCTGAACAGCCATGTCGATCACGGTCTGTATTCTCCTATGAGTTGTGACTTGCACTTCCGGCTCTTCGAGTCGCAGACCTGCAGACCGAGCCGTCTCTACACAGCCCTGCTACTTCCGACCTTTGATTGTTTCCTGTCCCTCGACCATAGGCCTGCAGCTCGAGCTGCCTCTGCCCAGCTCTGCCGATCCCGACCTGTATCCCATGTTCCTCCTGCCGACTTCTTTTGTTTTCCCACGGCCTCGCCTACTTGAACAGCAAGTCTGCCTGACCTCTGCCTATTCCATAGGCTAGCTTTTTGACTGCCTAGTCAGCTTGACTATTGACCGCCACGTCCTCTTGACTTTTGACCGCTATATGACCTTGACCTTTCTCACCCTTTCCTCTTGGGCCCCTCCACTGCCAACCGTATCACGCCAGATTAGAAAATCTATAATCTAATACGGATTAGCAAAAAGGGGTTATATGTCTGTCCAGGGTTGAAGGATGTTGAGCTTTGGGAGTCAGAAATTCAATTGGACGATGCAGGGGAGCAGGGCTCAATGATTCTGTGAGCCGATCAAGAGGATACAGAAGAGTAGAGCCACGTGAGTCAAAAATTCAATTAAAAATTGAGTGAGTAGATGTAGGGGAGCACCATCTCGTGATCTTGTAAGTTGATCGGGAGGATAAAGGGGAGTAGAGCCCCTTAAATTGGAGATTCGATTAGATTATGGTATTTAATGTCCCGATTAACTATTCGCATGGGTTAATCTACATTAAATTTTGACTGTCATGTTAATCGAACCTACGTTTTATATATATATGAGTAGTAGCTATTGGCACGGATTAACCTACATTAAATTTTGACTGTCATGTTAATCGAACTTATGTGGGAGCCACCTATATATATATGATTAAAATTTTAAATTTAGATTACGGATTAAATGAATCAACCACCAACTCTTTGATTTTTGTATTTTAATTTTATATTTTGAAGAAAAAAATTATTCTCAACTCACGAGCCAACTCAAATTCATCATAGACGCTGCGTATCTTAACCTATTTAAATTATTTAATGAAATGGACAGACTCGACCTAAATTAAAATCCAAATTAACAGCTGCGTATTTAAAGGCAATCCAAAAGAATAGTATCTTTCTAATGAAATAATGAGAATAATTTTTTAAAAAAATAATTCAGATGTCGTGCCAACTCTGTTTCCTCTGGATTTACCGGCTAGATAAACCCAAAAGATAATTTATGCATAATTAAAAGCTGACCTTATTAAAGGTAAATAATTTTTGTCTTGATTTACTGCTAGATAAATCCAAAGGATAATTTAAACATACTTAAAAGCCGACCTTTATAATCATCCTACTAAAATGCAAGTTCCAGGCACCCCAGGATAATGAGAATATTTTAATATATGTTATGTGTATCAGTATGGTCAACAATATTGACCATCTATGCTTTCCTTATTCTCCTTTGTTTTTAATTCGTTGATTGCCTGCCTCCTTATGTCATTATTGTTATATTCTTACTGTAATTATTATTATTATTATATTTCTTCCTAGATTATGATAGCAAAAGTTAAAATTTATCACCTCAGTCATCTCATACAATGAGTCTCATGATCATTTATGAGAAAATAAATCTAAAAATTAAAATTGGTCAGTATAAAGGATTTTTTTTTTCTTTGACTTTGTGAAATTTGAACTTTTATCTTATGTTACACTATTTCGTATTAGCCAACTCAACCTTCACCAAAGATCATATTTCTTAATATATTAAAAAAATGATAAACCTAGCTAGTCTTGGGGTGACCGGCCCTATTCCACGGAATATTTTCATCTGCCACCAGGGTAAATCGGGAAGCGCTCGTGGTGGGTGGCCAAGAAACTCAACATCATTTGATTGCATGCCCTCATTTGGAGGAAAATTTCCAACAAATTTATTATAGTTAGGGATCGAACTACGAGTGTCTGGATGATAAATTGGATGTCTTACCGCTACATCATAGCCCCGAGGCATATTTCTTCCTATATTATGTGACAAAAGGTGCAGCTAGCACCCCCGCCAACCCGTTCCTAGATCATCACAGAGGAGATAAATCACAAATAACTATTAATCATTAGTTCATGTAGCCAAGGCATGGGGAAGACATACTCTATGTCTCAACTACCGCACCGCACTCACTGAGCTATATTAACAAAAAAAATGATAATCTCAGTTAGTCTTATTAACTATCCCTGATGACCGACCCAATCCTATAAAAAATTTTCACCGACTACTAGGGTAAATCGAAAAATACGCATGATGGATAATCCAAATGTCCAACATCTTTTTAATTTCATACTCCATTTGAAATAAAAAATCTTATAAATATATCATAACTGAAAATCGAATCATGGATGCATGGAAGATGCTCTTGAAAAAACAAAATCTAGGATTAAAAGGATTTGATAATATTTAGTATCTATATCTTATATTTCTCTAACTGTTTATATATTATAATTCTCAATGAATAAGATGGAAAATATTTTAAAAAAACTCTCATTTATTTTGTCATTTTATTTGTCAATGTGTATGGTCTAACTGAACAAAACTATCAAGATTATTTCTAAGACAACAATAAATCAAGTATACATAAGCTATTCGGATATTAAATTCTCCATAATGCCGCATTGCAATGATAAAATCCTTTTTTTTTAAAGATCCTTGAGACTTAATAAAATCCTTTTTTTCTAAACTTAAAATCCCTTCTTTGTTTAGACACAATCGGCATCTATGCAACTAGTTGTGCATTTTCATCAATCACCAGCCTTTGCCTATGAGCCATAGCCAATCCAGTGAAACCCCTAATGTTACACCGGCTATAAGAAAGAGTACAAGTAGATTCCCCAAGGCATTTTGCTCTGGTCCCTGCACAATCACAATCAATCAGTGTATTTTTTAAAATGTGCTATAGAAGTTATAAAGATACACAGAAGATATCAGATTCACTAACCTTATATCCTTTGGGTGCTTCAGTGGCAACACAAACAGTAAGATAACCATTGGTTAGTCCCAAGAGCGATGTTAACATAATCATCCAACCTTGATCGCCATACTTCGCCGTGAAGTAAAATGCCGGAATGAACAAGAAACGCGAAAGTATTGCAGACATAAGTCCTATTCTCGAGGTTAATTTGATGGATTCAATAAGAGGAACGTATCTCCCAGCAAGGTCACAAACGTTGAACATTGCAATCAAAACCAGCGCATACCTGAATAAAAAATACAAAAAAAAATGAATAACGTTTACTATAATTTCTACTCGGCAAAGACACAATTCTGCAGGCTGAAGTACGAAGTAATTCTTAGTTATACAGTGGCAAGGTTTGAAGAATGTAGGCATGGTGTAGATGTTCAAAAATATAGGTAAAATCCATACCATGAACCCAGGCTGTGGGATCCGGTATCCTCAGACAAGAACCCTGGGAAAATTGATAATGTCAAGACATATATCAGGACCATATCAATTTCATAGTCCAAGTTACGGACTAAGAGTTGTTTAGTGCTCAATCTCTCTAGAATTTCTGGATCCTTTGCTGCCTGCGATATTCATTACTTAATTATGAAAACCAGGCAAACACGATGGAATCGCTCGAAACTTAAAACCCGTTTGTAAGAAAATGACCCCTTGATCATTAGATGTTTGGACTCCAGCGACAGCAAGATCAGCGGCAACAGTAAGTGATCCTTCTGTAGCTGCTTTTGAATGGAAATACTTGACAATCGACAATTTAGGGAAGACGAATGCATAGAGCAGAACGCACAGTAGCTCAAAAATTGTTGAAATCGCAAAGAACATTACTGGAAAACGATTGTGTATTAGTGACTGATGCTGCATGCACAAAAAATGTTATCCTGATCATTTGCAGTTCACTTACTAGCACCCTTGCGGAGACCGTTCTGCGAGTTCTCAAAAGCAGCCTTTGTGATTAGCCTCAACGCAGAAGTTAAAGCTCCAGAGGCTGCTATCCCAGCCAAGAATGACTGTAATTTTGAATGAAGAGTTTGATAGCTCATTGGAATGCAACAATGTTTCTTTGGACTTCAATGGGAAAAAAAATTATGTTTCAAAAAAAGAAAATGTTTTTAAGTTAATCTTAATTACCTGAAGGAATTCTGGGGACATCATGGACAAGTCACCCACAATTCCCCCCTCAACCAAAGCATCAGAGAGACCAAACGCTGCACTGATAACGCATATACCAATATAAACTCCGATCCCTCCTTTTCCAGATGTAGCAACGTCCAACTGTATGGAACCTTTCAGTGCTGAAAATTACAATCTAAACTGAAATTTTAGGAGAAATTGGCATAGAATAATAGGAGCTTACCACGATAAGGCAAAGCGAGCATAGGAAAAACAAGATATAACCAGTTAAGTTGCGCAGCCTAGTGTTAACTTTTGCTTCATGGTATGTAAGTATGGCAGTTGTTATAAGTGCAAATGGTTGATACACAATTGTGAGAACTCTTGTAGGGTGATACTTCTGAAATATGAAGAAACAACATCAATAAGGAACTAAAGTAGGTACATAAGAAATATAGCAATATCAAATTCATTATGATCAAGCTAAAAACCAAGAATAGGTTGTCAAGTTTTGTTCGATGCTGAAAATTCTAAGAGGTAACCTATGAAATTTACTAGAATACAAAAGTCAACTGATTATGTTTTTCATTAGTTCTCTCCCAAGTTATGTAACTTTGTTGAAATTCAATAAAAAATTACTGTCAAGTCGCCATAAACTAATTTGTCCAAAAAGAAAACAAAGTATTCTCAAGGATCCATGAGGAAGAAGCCAAACTTAACCATACATCCTCCCAAGTCCCAAGACTCTACAGGTCAATAATACACAAAAGTTTTAACCATGCCAGTGGAAAGACAATACTTTCCTCCATGCCATTTTTCTACTTTTTCATTGTCTTTTCAAAGCCTAAAAGGAGAAGTGAATAGGCAGAAACATAGGAACAGAATTTCAACTACAGATGCAGTGAAATTGGCGGCTATAAACTCACAGAGGCATGAATTTCTTTTCCTTCATCCGCCCATTGGAGTAAAAGGGCATTAGGGTGCCTTGACAGGATACAAGCTACCAGTTATTCTTTTTTTTTTACTAGTGTTGATTTCAGCAAACGGTGCTAGAGCAATCTCTTTTTCAGTAACAACAAGAACAACCAATTATACCTCTGATATATGCGGAGTCCTGGGGAAGGATCCATTGTACGCAGTCTTACCCTGCTTTTTGCAAAAGGTTGTTTCCATGATTCAAACCCGTGACCTTTTGGTCACAAAGAAATAATTTTACCGTTGCACCAAGACTATTTCACTGGTAGCATCAAGAAAATGTTAAAAGTTTGGTAGATAACCATCACACATAATCTTAAGATCTAGTTGTTTCTATCATTGCTCTTAGCAGCCAAAAACCTTATGGATCTATTATATGTCAAAGTAGGTGTTCGTGGCTCACCATCAAAAATGTTTTTATTGTTGGATTTGAGACGAAGAGAGGGAAATTATTCTTTCAAGAAAATTGTTTTAACAATTTATGTATCACAATTATATATAATTAAGAAAATTTTAGTTGCCATCAACGATAGTCAAAAGAAATCATCTATACGAATCAAAATGCAATGTTACACGTACCGGAAAGAGGAAAACATAGTAATCTTGAATTGTTAGCATACTGTTCCAGCAAAAAAGAGTTCCATTTCCTAAAAGCCAGCATATGACCAACGCAAGATATTTTCCCTAATTCAAAACAAAGAATCACATATATTTGTGAAAATAAATTTACATAAAAAAAAACTAAATTGCTTTTTATTTTGAAAAGTAGGAAGAAAATGGTATATGACAACAAAAGAACACAGAGAAGAAGAGTGAAAACTAAACCAACCTTTTCCTTCGTCACTTCTAAGTTTTCATTCTGATTAGCCATTGCTATTTCCTGAGATCCCTAAGCTAAATACTAGAAAAGCAAATTAATTGACAATGCATAAAACATAGTTATAAAAAATCGAATAGTCTAAGTGTTTACAGAAAAAGAAAGAGGTAGTTGAAAAGAAATTTAAAAATGGAAGCAAAGACTCTATGAGAAACAAAGGACTCAAAAGTATATATATATACTTACCATAATTATATATAAATACATTTTCAAAAATACAAAAGAGACATTTCGATAAATTTATATCTAGCAATCAATTTATTTAGGCAACTGAGTAGAAAATTCCCTGGAAAATAATATTGAAAGAAAACTAAAAAAAATCTTTTAATAAGTTATTTTCCCTAAATAACATCCTCTAAAAATTTTATTTTCAAGACAATTAATTGACTTCTATTATTCTTAAATTATTTTATTTTATTATTAGGAGGGTCCATGGGCCTTAGCATAATCTACCATAACTCTATCATAATTATCATAAATAAACTTCTATTGAAAATAAGAAAAACCTTATTTTGGTCATAACATAAGTCAACCAAATAGATAAGGAGACTCTTTAATAAATAGGTGCAAGGTAATTTGCCAAGACAAGAAAAAATTGAATGAAAAACAAGAATTTGGGCTTTCTTTGCTGCCTGGATCACATATTCACTTTTAGGAAAGAACATGTATAGAGCTCAAGGGCCTTTACTTGGGGGAGTTGGGAGGACGGAAACAAAAACTATGGAATTACTTTATAAAAAAAGGTGAATTATTTTCCATTCTACTGTTTACCTAATGGACAGGTGGATATTTACAAATCGATCCACAGATCATTTTTTAAAATTTTTTGGTCTGCCCAAATCAGGCAAAAAGCAATTTCATTCCTTCCAACTCCCAACCGTGTAGCCGAATTTCCTCACGCGACCGCGGTGGAGGCTCCGCATGAGATCACCTCGCGCGGTCACAGCACCTTGTGCGGGGTTATATATTTTTTCTTCCTAATTTTTTTCCATTTTATTTTCTTTCCTTTCCCTAGATTTTTTTTTTTCATTTCTCTTTCCTTCCCTTGCCTTTCCCTAGAGATTTTTTTTTCCACGTTGAATTCCTTAACCTTTCCTTCTCCGTTCCATCGTTCGGAGTAAATAGAGGGTTAATGTTCTCAAACAAAGGTTGTAAGACCAACAATTTGCATTACGCATGATTGGGTGAAGGGTGCATGCATCATTTTATCACAAATTTTAGAATGATTCTGCATGAATTTTGAATCAACATTTATTAAAAATCAAATGAAGGGAAGGCACTCAGTATAACTAAATGAAACCACTTATATTCTTCTTCTTGTTCTTTGTTTTTTGTCAAAAATATTGCATCTGCTATAACTAAACAAAGTTACCTACTATAAACAAACAAGAGCGGTTACATTCTAATTAATTTCTTTTTTGCCAAAAGGAAACGAGGTAATAGAATTAGATCCAAAGGACTTTTCACTAATGTGCAATTTTGAATATGTTTAACAGTATTATTTGAAGAGTTAACAAGGAGTGATACTTCACCCAATTCGAATCTTCAAGGAGATGCTACAAGTTGTTGACTGAAATTCGGAAGAAAAAAAATGCAGAAATAAACAGTGGGAATTGATTCATTTAGACAAAGAAAAAAATTTTTAAGCCCGTAAGTAAAATTTGGTGAAATCTTATGAACACGAACAGAAATACAGAACCCTAATCAACAGTCGCAAAATTGAACAGAAGCAAGTAATCAAAGAAGAAAATAGGGACAAAAAATCTTTTTTTTGGAGCAAAAACAGGATGGAGGAAGAAACTAGTACTCACCGAGCACAGCCCTTCAAAGGAGCGAAGTGATGCCCTCCAAAACCAAGAATGATGGGTACGCTAGCTATAAGAACAAAATGCTAATGGAATGCATCAAAGAATTCCTGCAAATATGGAAAATAGAAGAAGAAATAATAATGCTTTGGATGGAAGATTTGGACTGGGGAGTCCATCTAGTTCAAAGCTCCACTTGAGATTAGCAAAAAGGGTGAAGAAAAGTTAATGGTCAAAGGATTTGGCTAAATGCTGTGTATTTATAAATAATGATTTAAGGACAGCAGAATACGAAAGTTCCAAGAACAAAACTCAAACAAAAATTTAAACAGTTCGGCTTTTGTACCCAGGAATATTGTTAATTTAATGATGCCTATCTATAGGGGTGTAAATGAATTGCTCGTGATTAAGTTAGTGTTCGATTTGGCAAGAGTTTATTTATGTTTCTTCAAGAAATACGAGATCAATTAAATAAATAAACTTAAATAACTTGTGAAACTAGTATTCATGAACAATATTCATAAATCATGTTCATTAATAAACCAATCAAACAAATAAAAATTTCAAACAACCTTGAATTGAGAGCTCAATGACATCTAAACGAACTAAGTTCAAACCAAGTTTGAATCAAGCTCAAGTTCATAACAAATTAACCAAGTTAAACTTGAACAATTATTTCAATGCCTTGATTAATTTTAGGCTTAGCTTGGAATGACTCGTTACCTTATCAAACAAAGTTTGAACATCCCAAAGTTTGACTTAGCTTGACTTGTTTAATCCAATAAAAAAAAATAGGACCTAAAAATTCCTTTTTTCCTATTATTAATTTGAATAAAACATTCAAAGTTTTAGCAATCTAAAGAATCAAAACACCTTAATTTTTTATTTTTTTAAAAAATCAACTTAAATTATGTTTTATTTTTATTTCAAAAGATAAGTATTGCTAGTTTAATTATACAGTTTCTTGTTGATTTAATGCTCATGCCGATTTGACAAAAAAGCAAGATTCTTTTTGATCAATTAACAATATTGTTATTTAAAGAGTATAGTCATGCTTTAATCATTTTTTTCCTATGAAACTATACATAGTAAGCATCGACATTGACTTGGAGCAAAGTGTTAATACAATTAATGTATATATTACATTGACTGAAAAGAATTCCTCTCGGAGCAAAGTGTTAATACAATTAATGTGATATATTATATTGAATTCATCCATTGTTTTCTCAGAAAATAAAAATAATAAAAGAGTATTTTGTCATATTAAGAATAAAAAAGAAAGAAAATTTAAGCATTTAGTTTGACTGCGTGAAAGAATGCCCTCTCATCTAGGCATAAAACCACTCAACAAATTAGTTCCTATATCAGTTTCATATTCACCTACACATTAGCTTAAAAGTAAATACACGACAACAAATCTCAGCTTCTTAAGGGTTTTTATCAAGCCATTCATTCACCCAATGATTTCACTCACTTATGCAACTTCTTATTCAATCCATTTCTTTAAGCTTCACATTCAATCGTAAAGCAGCAACCTTACTATAGCTCCGAACAATGCAAGCTAGCTCCATCTCCTTTGCCTTATTTCATCCTACTAGAGAGACCTCTTTCGAGTTTCAGTTACCTTATAGTTCTTTGCCAAAACATATTTACTAGCAGTTGCCAAAATAGTACTCCTTTATACTGAATATGCCCATTCGTTGACTACCTCTCTAGATTTGTCTAGTATGTTAGGCTGTATCTTAAAATTGTAAATTCATATCTTGCACTTTTACATCAGAGTCGTTCTAACCCAGCTAGATTATAATGTCATTGCTCAGTTGAAGCTTATGATTTGCATCCATCAGCACACTTCCATTACCAAAGAAGTTCAAATTTAAGCAGACATGCCTGAATTACAATTAGCACCAAGATTCTTCTCTGCTTCATCCTCATTTGACTTAAATCTGTAAAATATGGACTGAACAGCTAAGTTTCAAAAAGAAGTGGAAATTGAAACTACTGATTAATCGAATTAAGTACCAAGTCATGGTTGGCTTGTTCCATAAACAAGATAAGCTCAGAGATCTGATTTCCTCCTATCAGGTTTTTATAAGCTTTTCTGAATTCATACAACAGTTCTATATTTTCTAAAAAGATAACTATCCTGCTGTCAACTTATGCTGAGCAGTTGGCTATGTGAACTTTTACTGTCTTACTTACAACCTCTTCAGTTTCCTACATTTAATACTCATTCATATAGCAACTAATTCTATTGGCAGTATTAGCTGTGCAATTTTTTGTCACTTCATCCATATCTATTGGTTGGTTACAGGCATGTTCCCTCATATAAACAACCTTACCTAACCTCTCACTGTAAGTTTCTTCTCACCCAATTATATCTGTTTATTGGCAGGAGTCTCTCCTACCTATGATCTTTACAAAAGAATTTCATGCTTAAATTATGAAGAAGCATCAACTTCAAGAAATCATGCAGACAATGATATACAAAGAAAATATATGCACCGAAAGGGGAGAATAGGGAAGAGCCTACCGGAGACAATGAAAGTCCCTTAGCTCTTTCACCACTGCTTCTTCAGTCTTTTAAGTCTTATGAGAGATAAGTTAGGAGCTTAAATATATAGAAAGCTTTATCCAAAGTAAGAAATTAAATCACTGATGGAAAATGGAAACTAATCGATCATTTTTCTAATGTTCATCCCCAAACATAATCGAGAAATTTCAAGTATATACTTATCCAAATTTTAAATTTTTGCTTATTTATGAATTAAGTTATTACAGATAGGATCCTTCCAGGAATTACTCACCAATGTTCTTCATAGTAGGGTTGTTGCATAATCTGTTTCTTCTTTATATAGATCAGAGAGAAGCTAGAATCACTAGTTGGCATAGAGGAAGTAGTTTATTCTCTTAAGAGATCCTCAGTCAGTTGATTTCGAAGAATATTTTTATTCAAAAAATAGGAATTCATTAACATGCTTCCAGGACCATATCAGTATGGCTTACTGAACTCATTAACATGTCTCGAAAGCAGGTAATTTTTTATTTGAAATGAAATAACATCACACGGGGACTTTTAGAGTCTGGGTGTAGGCATTTGAACGAGAATTCTCATACTTAAAAGAAGTGCAGAACTCAAAATCTTCATGCACCCGAACTGTTCGACGCGTTGCTTCTGGTTTGCGAGCTGTTGGAGGTGCCACTCTTGCTCTGAGAACTTTGGCTCGAGGAGACATTTTGAGTTTGATAGAAGAAATTGATGTTGATGTTCTCCGGCGTTTCAGTAAGAAGTCGGAGCGACCGTGGAATTGGCGGCATGGCGACTTCAAGAAAGCCCTCCAGAACTTGAAGCACCTGCCCCATCGTCGGCCGGCAACTCTCGTCATCTTGGATGCACCAACAGGCAAGTTTACAAGCTCTTTCCAGCTCCTCCAAATCCGCATCACCTCCCAGTCTTTGATCCAGCAAGCTCCCGATGTTCTCCTTCATAAGTTCGCTGGCCACCAGAGTAGGGAAGAACCCTGCAGTGTTGCCTTCCTCCGTGTTCTCCAGGTTCCTCCTCCCCGACACGATCTCGAACAGCATCATCCCGTAGCTGTACACGTCGGCCTTAGACGTGATCGGCACGCCGGTGATCCACTCTGGGGCGAGGTAGCCTCTCGTCCCTCTCATTGTGGTCAGAACCCGGCTGAAGTCTCGCCCCATGAGCTTAGCCAGGCCAAAGTCCGCCAGCTTGGGAGCGAAGGAATCGTCTAATAGAATGTTCTCCGGTTTGATGTCGCAATGGATGATGCAGTCCCTGCATTGCTCGTGTAGATAGGCCAATCCTCTCGCGGTTCCGACCGCAATTTGGTACCTCGTCTTCCATTTCAAATCCGTGGAAGTGGATTTGAAGAGATGAGTGTCTAGCGACCCTTTCTGCATGAACTCGTAGACCAGCAACTTGTTGGTTCCCTCGGAGCAGAAGCCGAGGAGGCGAACCAGATTGACGTGCTGGATCGTACCGATGGTGCTCACCTCAGTGCGGAATTGCTTCTCACCCTGCTGAAGCCCTTCGAGCTTCTTCACCGCGATGGGGGTCGAGTCCGGCAACGTGCCTTTGAACACCGACCCAAAACCGCCGCCGCCGAGCTTGTGGGAGAAGTTCTTGGTGGCGCGCTGCAAATCGCTGTACCGGAAAGGAACGAGACCGCCCCCCACGGCCTTGGATGCTCTCATCAACCTTGAGCTCCGCCGGCGCCAGACGACGAACCAAATGAGAGCTAAACAAACCAATACAGCGACGGCTGCACAGACAACGGTCCAAATTACTATCTTCTTGTTGCTCTTGGGGCTCGGCAGCTCCGAGGCAGCCAAACGAAGTTGAAGCGTGCTGGCTTCCGATTGGCTGTACTGGTCTTGGAGATTGAGCAGTTCGCCGTGCCAAACATAACACCTGCCGCCAGCGAAGGAGTAGGCCGTGCAAGAGCAATTGTTTAAGCAGGCCAATTGGCAATCGTCATCGCTTCCAATACCGTCCAGAGTCTGATTGTTCACCGGCAGCCTCATATTGTCCATGGTGAAGAACTTGTCCCTCTGGGAATTGGAGGAGTTGGCTCGATCGCCGCACTGCAGCGGCGTGTTCCTGACGCATCCCCCGCTCTGATCGCCCAAATCCCAGTCGCTCTGGTTCCTGGCGCTGAAGCCCCTGACGCACTGACAGAAGGTCTGGCCGTTCTCGTTGCAGCTGCCGAAAGCTCCGCATAAGGAGTAAACCTGGCACTGCTGCCTCGGCTGCGACCAGAAGAGGATCCACGACTGCGAGTTATCCAGCCACGTGAACTGCTTGATCTGCCCGGACACATCCATCACGAACCTGGAGATGATATCGGGATTCTTCATCGAGTACGTGAAGTAGTTCTCCGTAGGATTGCTGACATACTGGAAGTCATAGATATAATTCTGCGTCATCTCCGGAACAAGGCTAAAGATCTGACCGTTCCAGGTCCCGCTACTCCAGTAATTGTTGGTGGAGTTCCACAAGATGAAGTATTGGCTGGTCCCGTTGGGGTCTAATTCCAGGTTGAAGATGCCGGGCGCAGGGTCTTCGCTGTCCTTCCAAGACGTGAGGCGTTGCGTCATGCCGGTGATCTTGTTCAGCCCGAGTCTGCCGCCTGGGAGCCAGGTATTGGTGGGGTAGTCTATACTCTGCCACACGACCATAGAGGAGTTGGACGCATCGCGGAGCTGGAGGTTGCCGGAGTCAAGGAGCACGGCGACAGTGGAGTTGGATGTCGTGTTGGTGGCGGTGGACCAGATGAGGGCGCCGGAAGAGTCGAGGAGGACGAGGTTGCCGTCGTCGGCGATTTTGAGCACGGAAGTGGAGTGATCAGCCACGGGGGTCTCCCGATTGGCGACCCACACGGACGTGAGCTTGGGGTCCTTGCCGTACCATATGCCGACGTAGTACCGATCGGTGCTGCCCGGCTTGAAGAAGCCCAGCACGAAGTGACCGCCGGAGGAGGTGATGGTTTGGTCCCCCGAGAGAGAACGATTAGCGGAGATGGTGTCAGCTGCAGAACAGAGATCCAAGAGGAGACCAAAAAGAGGTAGAAGAAGAGGAAAGACGCATCCGATTGTTGGAGAAACCATGGCATAGGAAGATGAATGATGTGATCAGAAAGAAATCTGCAGTTGGTGAAGCATTCTTTGGTTTGTGATCTAGGAGTTCACAAATATCTGACTACGAATTTAAGAGCTCATTAAATGATCGACCAACATTTTGTACCCGCATCTTTATTTTCTACTATCCACACGCAGAAGAACAATAGTTAAAATATTGTTTTTTTTAGATTTTCCACGAAAATAAAATTTAGAACAAGAGACTCTTCCACGGCTGAGGGGGAGATAGCTGCTTCCCCTCTTCTCTGGTTTCTTTGGCTGAGTTGATTGCGACCTGGTAAAATGATTTAGTTCAAGGTTTAGTCGCATCCAATCGATGCTACAGCTCTTCTTTCCTCAGTGATTGATGGAACATCGTTAGAAAATACGACCATTTACGACTTGTTTTTAAGAAGTTGACCAAGTCATAACAGATTTTTTTTGATTAATTTGAAATGAGTAGCAATTGCTAACTTATTGGTCTGGGAGTCTTCATCGACCGTCACAATTTGGTCACTATGACATCAGCTGATAATAATGGATAAAAGAAATCAGTTTTAAAGTAAGCATGCGGCGGGATACAGAGTCGTCACGTGATGATACATTACACATGGTATCAATGATGGTAAAAGTTGAATACATTCATCATCAATGTCCTCGTCAATTCGTCACAGAATCAACACAGAGAAGATAAATCACGGACGGCTACTAGCCTTTGAAATAATGACTGACATATAAGGGAGGCATTTATCTCGACTTTATCGAGAGTTGACATAATATCAATGGTCAGCCAGAAAGTATAATTATAAAAAAAAAATGGAACCGTTACATCAACAACCATCTTTAGAGTCGGTCCTATAAATATAGAAAAAAGTAAAAAAAATATAATTATAAGGCATAACTGAACGTGCTCTATATTAATAGGAGAGATTGTTAGGACCCCTGGTAGCTGGCTAGAGGGGATGAATAGTCCCTATATAAATTAAGCAAGCACAATCTTTCTTGAACTTATAACTTAATTAAAACACTTGCATAAACATAGAAATAATAATAAACTAAAAAGACGAGATTCAACAGATTTACCTGGTTATAATCGAGGAGGTTGTTAATCCAATACAGATGAAAAAACACACTAAAAATCTCTTCAAGGCGGAGAAGCCTCTTACAACATTCAAAGCTCACAAAACAAAGCTAAACTCACACAAATTCAAGTACAAGTGTTGTTACTTTATATTTCTTGTTGTTTTTAGCTTCTAAGAGCAGTGTTGTTTATATAGCCCTGCTCGAGGCGTCTCGAAAAGTTTCAGGCCCCTCGAATGGGATAGAATTCTATCTTCGACACAACGTTCAAACGCCACATCAAAATGGCTAAGAATTGGATTTCGGACGCCCCGGACTGCTCTGGGCGCCCCAACCTGTTCCGGGCGCCCCGACCTGTTCCGGGCGCCCCGGGGCCAAAAATTAGCCCTTTGCTGATTTTTGGTCTCGGCCTCCTTCTTTAGTTCTTCTCGCATCGGTCTGGGTCTTCCGTTCCGGCTCCGCTAGCATGGGTGATTTTGGCCATCCGAAATGGGGCTCACTCGAACCCAACTTCCAGCATTCTCGAGCAAGCTTCCGCTCCGGCTTCTCATCCCTCGGAAACATCGCGCGCCTCCTTCTTGTCCACCCACGTACTCTTCCGCAACTCCTCGTCCCTCAAACACACAAAGCTTGTCGGCTCTCTCCCGTGTCGTCTTTCTCGCTATCTGCGTCGTTTGCTCGACATTCTGTGCTCCTAAGTTCTTGTGCTTCCCCTTTTTTGTGTGAGCAACCCAAGTTAAGTTAGGGTAAGTCAACATAAAGTAAAAGCAATAAATTTTGTAATTAAGTGCAAAAAGTAAAAAAAAAAATTAAGCTACCTCCCCCTAGACTTAATTTTCCCTTCTCCTGCTTTGATCACATAAAAAAAATTAAGGTACCAAAAAAAATATAAGAGTAACTTTTCAAAAATAAGAAAGTTAAAAAAAACAATGATATTCCAACCATTTTAAAAAACTTATCAAATTTTTGAAAAGTTTTACAAAAAATTTTCTAAATAAAAAAATGTTTAAGTAACTATTTAAAGTATTAATTATAATTAAATGATTTATCAATTAGTCAATTAAATATTTTATTTCATTAATTGGCTTCCAGGCTGTAGCGAGGTACTAGGCCTTCTTGGTTATTGGAGCAACAACCACTTTTTAGACAAAGCCTTTTAAGGAAATCAAATATTTAATCTACTCTCTGAAAACCCTAACTTTAAAGTTTTAATCCAGGAATGATTTTGGAACCCAATATAGGTTCCTTCTAACTGCGTTGATTAAAAATCTTTTAGGAATATATTTTTGAGAAATTTTCCTAATTTGTCCCTTATGGTAATTAAGGTACCAATTTAGACCATTAAATTTTCTAATACTTGTATTATATGAGCATGTATGATTTTTTTAAGTTCTTTATTTCTTTTTGCAAATTATCATTTTCCAATTTTATTTTATCAAATTCTTCTAATGGACAAGATTTAGCTAGAATTAATTTTAACTCTTGATTTTCTTTTTCTAGCTTACAGCAATTCTTTGACAACAATTTAACAAACTTGAATAATTTATCGGGAGGCAGAGATCGTACCTGACTTACCTTGTCGATCCTGTTGTTCGTAGCTCCCCCTGAACTGCTGCTTTCTTTTGATGTCGCTTCTCCGTCATCGATGCTCTCGATGCTCATTTCGGACGAACTTGCTTCATTTTCATCTTCTTGATGACTTGCCACTAACGCAAGTCCGGCGATGGCTTCAATTTTCGAATCGGACGACGTTTCGTCTCACATTGCCTTTAGCATTTTGTACTTGTTAGATTGGACAGAGTTCTTCTTCTTGCCCTTGTCCTTGTTCTTCAACTTATGGCAGTTGTCTTAATGTGTCATTCTTCATTGCAATGGTAGCATTTGATTTTTCTTTTCTTTTAGTTTTTCTAGATTTAAATAATTTTTTAAATCGTCTTACCATCATTGTCATTTCGTCATCGTCATCGAAAGAAGATTTTGAATTTAGTTCATCCATTTTCGCCTTGAGGGTAATATTATACTTTGGCTCCTTCGAATCTGCACATTTCGTTTCATGGACTTCAAATGTTGAAAACATTTCTTCTAAGGTGACAAATTCTAAATCTTTAGATATATAGTAAGCATCTACTAATTATACTCACTCGGTAATTCTAGGAAATGCATTAAGCGTGTACCTTAGCGAAACTCGGTTACTTACATTTTCTCCGAGATTCGTGAGTCTGGTGATTAGTTCCTTCATTTTCGATTGAAGATGTGCAACGATTTCTTCTACTTCAAATTTTACGTTACTCAGCAGATTCCTTAGCAGATCCTGTCTCGTGAGCTTGGCTTCGGACTTTCCTTCGTGTAACTCAAGGAACTTCTCCCAAAGTTCCTTTGTTGAGTTGTAGGCGTCAATCCAGTTGACTTCTTGTGGCGGTAGGACGCTCAGTAGATGGAACTCTGCTTTGTCGTTTGTCACGAAGTCGACCTGCTCCTTCTTCGTCTATTGGTATTCTTCCTTACCTTCGGGTGCTACAAAATCAAACTTCATTATTAAAAGTAATTCAAAATCGATTTTAAAAAAAAAAAACCTCCATTCGTTTTTCCAGCTAGAGAACTCCCTCTCGAGCTTTGGTGGGTAAATGCTTGTGTAAGGGGATTGGTGGCCGGCTTGAAGGGGGTTGGATAGACGGTGCCCCCAAATCGATTGCTTCCTACGTATTTGTTAGTGCGCAAGTGGAAATACAACCTACTTCCTTTGGCTCTCGTCCCTCGGATGCATCCAAGCCCGCGGCTCATCCCCAATGTCATCCTTCACGTATGCCTCGAAGTCGCTTCCCTCAGCCTTTGTCCTTGCTGCCTTATCCATGGTCCCTCGGATGCTTCATCCTTCACCGGACCCGAAGTCATCAAGCTGAGTCATATGTATATCCTGCAAACCTGTACACTCACATACACATATCAAATAACAAAGGTAAACATAACTTAAAATCTTTGCCAAAACACCAAAACACATGGTCACACGGACCATTGAGATTGCTCCAACAATCTCCCCCTTTTTGATGTTTGTCAATACGTTTAAGTTAGGGAAAACATGTAGCAAATAAACATGCTAAAAAGAAACAATGGAATTATGTTGCCAAGGTTACACACTTGGACTTACACAGTCGAATGGACTTACGTTGCCAAGGCTACACATTTGGACTTACACCACCGAATGGACTTACGTTGCCAAGGCTACACGCTTAGACTTACACTGCCGAATAGACTTACATTGCCAAGGCTACACACTTGGACTTACACTGCCGAATGGAAATGCAACATGCATTGGAACATATCCCAAGGCTCCCCCTACACCTAAACTCCCCAATGAGCTAGGATTTTGCCACAGGGATATTTAAGAACCTATCACAAGACTCCCCCTATGCAAAGACACTTAAGGTTTTCCCAACTAAACCTTACTTTTCCCCCTTTGCCTAACATTCAAAAAACTCTCCAACAATATCCTAATTGTTGAAAACTTGTCGTCCAAACTGACCCTAAACTCATGTATTTATCCCCCATGGATCTCATACATCTAAACGAGTTGATATGATCAAGAACATCGCTAAAAAACACTATCAGGCTGGTATCAGTCGACTGCCCCTTGGTACCAGTCGACTGCCCCTATTGAAATCAACACACAAAAGCATTCTGTGTTCGAAATTTACTGTTACCAATCGACTGGTAAGGCACTAGTCGATTGGTATCAGTAAAATGAGCTTACAGAGATATTCTGTGCTCAAAAATATTGTTACTAGTTAACTGGTATCTGTACCAGTTGACTGGTACCCTATTTCTAAAAAATCAACCTTTTCTGACCAATTTCAGAAATTCACCAAAAATTCCACAGACTTCTAAAAATTTTCAAATTTTGTGGAGAGGTCTATTTTACTAGTGTCTACTTAGGAAAAATACATTACAAAATATATCTATCATTAATCCCAAGATTGACACAAAATCTAAAATTAGCTAAATGGTTCAATTGAACCTTGACCTAAAATCCTAGTTTTGGTTTCCTTTGATGTATTTGTCCATACCAATCCATAATGCATCCCTAGCATTGGTTTATATGGCATCTATACATCCAAAACCAATTATCATGCTATATGACCCCAAATGTCATATTTCTTGCATGAAACACAAACCATGTGTGTCAAATCCCTAGGTTTGAGACTTAAGTCCGTCTCCAAACTATTTGGCACACTCCATGGCTTCTCTAGACTCCCAAGTAGTACCCACCTGAGATCTATTGGCCATGGGTCCCAATTTGACTCTTTGAACTCTCCCTAGAGCCCTTAGCCTTAGCCACCTCCCTAGGTGACTCATCTATAATTGCTAGGCCACATTGATGCACCTCCGGTGACACTTGGCATACAAAACTAACCTTATTAACCTTGGACACCTTGTCCTTGGTTAACTTCTCCTTACTTTTAAATGACTTTCCCTTGCCATTTTTTTACTTCTCTTTGCTATAGTCATATGCGATCCTAGCATAAGACTTTTCCTTGGCATTAGAAACATTAGATCGATATCTCAAACCTGATCTATTGTTGTTGGGTCTTTGGCTACCCAACACCATATCTAAACCCTTAGATCCAATAGTGAATCTCTTAAGGAATTTCTCTAAATTATCAAGCTTTGACTTCAAAGCTTAATTTTCCCTTTCTAGGTTCCTAAACCTAGAGTCAACATGTCCACCTTGGACATTCCTAGACCTACCCTTCCTAGGCATATGTCTCTCATTCTTGGGATTAATGCCTTGGTTCTCCTTAGATCTACCATTTCTAGGTTTATGACATTAGAAGGCAACATATCTATTAAAATTGATATTACTTTATCATTTGCCTTCGATCGTGCGGTTTGCTCCTCCGTCCAATATCGTGGTCGGAGCTTCTTCTCTTTCTTGTTCCTCGGAACTTCGAACGGCTCCTTGATCACCATCATAGTGTCCCAATCCGTATCGAAGAAGACCTCCATCTTCATCATCCAATGCGTGATGTCCCATAAGCTTCCTCCATCAAACTTCGGAGGTGCTATCAAGTAGGTCATCTTTTTCTCCCTTAGCGAATAGTCCAATGGAGAGCATCCTCGCTCTGATACCACTTGTAAGGGGATCGGTGGCCGACTTGAAGGGGGTTTGGATAGACGACACCCCCAAATCGATTACTTCCTACGTATTTGTTAGTGCACGCGTAAATATAATAACAAATACAAATACGAATACAAATATAAACAAGAATGAAATGCAAACCGCTAACACGTTCGTTTACGTGGTTCAGAGATAACTTGCTCCTACTCCACGACTGTCCGTAAGGTGGACAATCTCTCAATCCGTTGATGGATTAGTCCCCGGAAGCTCCGGCTAGCTCAAGCCTCCTTGTGGGTAGAGAAACCTCACCACAACACTCATCAAGAACACTTGGACACAAGGGAAACCTTGAGCACTTAGTGACTACTAATTAGGCTTTAACCAAATCTAATTTCGTCACTTTGGTCGGTCATCCCAAGCTCCTTCTTAGAGCTTGGAAGAAAATAGCCCTGCTATTTTACCGTTACCAGTCGACTGGTCCTTGCACCAGTTGATTGGTGCCAGCCCAACGACTCTCTACTAGTCGACTGCTACAGTAACTGCTATAGTGTCGTTGACTGCTACGATGCCCGTTGACTGCTACATTGCCCCCCCCCCCCCCGCGGGATTTTTTTTCCCCGAGTACAATCTCTCATGCACTTGTACCCTCACGACTCACTTGACTCTTCTTTGCAGCCTTGACATCTTGCCTTCAAGCCTACTTCCTTTGGCACTCGTCCCTCGGATGCATCCAAGCCCGCGGCTCATCCCCAATCTCATCCTTCATGTATGCCTCGAAGTCGCTTCCCTCGACCTTTGTACTTGTTGCCTTGTCCATGGTCCCTCGGATGCTCCATCCTTCACCGGACCCAAAGCCATCAAGCTGAGTCATGTGTATATCATGCAAACATGCACACTCACATACACATATCAAATAACAAGGGTAAACCTAACTTAAACCCTTGCCAAAACACCAAAACACATGGTCACACGGATCATTGGGATTGCTCCAACAGCTTGGTCCAGCCATCTCGTGTGCTTCGTTTGGCAGTTAGTCCTCCTGAAATGTCTTGACTCTGATACCACTTGTTAGGACCCTTGGTGGCCAGTTAGAATGGGGTGAATAACCCCTGCACAAATTAAGCAAACACAACTTTTCTCGAACTTATAACTTAATTAAAACACTTGCATAAACATAGAAATAATAATAAACTAAAAATATGAGGCTCAACAGATTTATTTGGTTACAACTGGGGAGGTTGTTAATTCAAAGCTGATGAAAAAGCGCACTAAAATTCTCCTCTGAGCAGAGAAGTCTCTTACAACATTCAAAGCTCACAAAACAAAGTTAAACTCAGACAAACTCAAGCACAAGTGTTGTTACTCTATATTTCTTGTTGTTTTTAGCTTTTGGGAGCATGGTTGTTTATATAGCCTTGCTCGGGCGTGTGGAAGGGTTCTAGGCGCCTAGAATGGGATAGAATTTTATCCCCGATGCAACGTTCAAACGTCACGCCAAAATGACTAAGAATCGGGTTCTGGGCGCCCCAGACTGGTCTGGACGCCCCGGACTGGTCTGGACGCCCTAGACTGATCTGGACGCCCCAGACTGGTCCGGGTGCCCCAGGGCCAAAAATCATCCCTTTGTTGATTTTTGGTCCCAGCCTCCTTCTTTGGTTCCACTCACATCGGTTTGGGTCTTCCGCTCTGGCTCCACTAGCTTGAGTGATTTTGTCCATCCGGAATAGGGCTCACCTGAACCCAACTTCCGGCCTTCTCTAGCATGCTTCCGCTCCAGCTTCTCGTCCCTCGAAAACACTACACGCCTCCTTCTCATCCACCCACGAACTCTTTCGCAGCACCTCGTCCCTCAGACGCATGGAGCCCGTCGGCTCTCTCCTATGTCGTCCTTTTCGCTAGCTACATCTTTTGCACGACATCCTATGCTCCTAAGTTCTTGCACACTTAGACACAGGTTTAAACACAACAGGATCTAACCTAACTTGATTGATCACATCAAAACTACCTTGGGATACCAACAGAGATTTAAACAATTCTCAAGAAATGACATCAGCGACAGTTAGAAAGCACTACAATAAAAAGTGAAGCTCAGCTAGGAGTCAAAAAATTGGCTAAGTATCACACATAACAAAGACGAACAACGACTATAAAACTAAATGTCTTCACCATCAACAACCACACGGTGACTATAAAACCGAATGTCTTCGCCATCGGCAGCCGAACGACAACTATAAAATCGAGTGTCTTCTCCATCAACATCCGAATGACGGCTATAAAACTGAGTGTCTTCGCCATCAGCAGTCAAACGACGGCTATAAAACCATGTGAGGACATCAGTAAAGTCTATGGGCATTCCTAAGTAGCAGGGCGCCTAATCAGATAGAGAGGCTCAAGAACATACTAATGGTCCAGTCAGTCGGACTTACAGTCTCCTTCGACTAGACTTGTAGGGGGCTTGTGATCCAGTAATAATGGAGTCCCACTAAAGATAGGTCAAAGTAATGAAAATCGACTGACGTGGAAGACAAAGTCAAGCAAGGTATCCAAGTCGGTCGAGTGGACTGAGTATGGCCGAGCAGACCAAGTATGGTCGAGCGGACCAAGTATGGTCAAGCGGACCAAGTATGACCGAGCGGACCGAGTATGGCCGAGCGGATGGTACTAGCTTAGGAAACAAGTAAGCTGAGCTTTCCTCAGCCAGATAAAATTACCCTCCGACCACAAAGAAAGATAAGCAAGGACTGGTCTCATCGATCGAGCACCACGTGCGGTCAGACTGAGATAATTGAAGATAGCCAGGAAGTAGAGAAAAGGACGAGCAAGCAGACCTAGTGGACAATGTCGAGCAAGAGGAGCCCGCTCGAGCGAATGCCAGTCGGTTGGGCATGGTCCCGTCAAATATCTTATCATATCTTTTCGGGAGTTTGTGCCACTTACAGTAAGGCATTTTCTGCAAGTACATCGTACTTTTGAAGCTTCCAAGCTGTCATACTAGAAGAATGCATGGCTACTAAAGTAATGGTGTCAGGGACACTTTCTGACGTGTCTTTTCCTAGGACGCCTAGGAAAATATGCCTATGCCTTGAGATGCGTGAACGAACATTATAGGGACACTATAAAAGGGGTTCCCATCTATAGGAAGAGATAGACACAACTTCATCTTCTACATCCTTTAGCTATAGTTCTCCATTTCTTGATATTGTCGGAGAATGACTTGAGCGTCGGAGGGCGAAAGCTGGAATCCCTTCCCGGCCCGGCACTGATGTTTTTATGCTGCAAGGCTACGTGAAGTCTTCACCACGTTAATTTCTATATATATATCCCTGTGCATACCTAGTATATTTTTTTTATTTCCTAAACACTAAATACTATACCTTAAACCCTATGCTTTAAACAAAATTACACTAGATATGCATGGGAGTATAACATAAGATGGACAACATATCAAATCCCTTAAACCATAAACTCTAAGGCCTAAATCATAAACCCTAAGCTTAAAAGAAAGATTATTCAAGATTTTGTTAAACTTATTAAATCTTAGTCTCAGGCAAAAGAATATGGAGACTTTAAAAGGGATAACATACAACTTGATATTATTTTCTTAATAAAAATAATGACCCAAATTAATAATAGTTTTAAGTATAAATGACATAATAGATGCTCTTACTATACGAGGAATTTATTTCCTCAAATCAAGATATTACGCTTCTGAAACCCTAACAGAGTTAGAATGGACTATAAATTTAGAATCAACCTCAGACTATGCAACCAACAAACTTCATAATGTATAAATGGAGGCCTTACCATTAGGTATAATAATTACAAATTTTCCACTTCACAAACTAAAGAAAATGAAGATGATAGTCTTGATTTAATGAATATTGAAACCATTGAAAATGATTCACTACATATCTTAAGACAACTAACCAATAGACATCTTAAACTTGCTAAACAACAAGTAGTTCTACATGCATCAGATATGAATTGTATGTTTTGACAAGATACACAACAATGATTTTTTTAATGATCTAGATGAATACTTATATTTGTTAGCAGAAATGGCTACATACCTAACATCAAAAAACCTAACAGAACTTGAGAATTTTGACAAACAACAATAGAAACTTGACAATGATTGAGAATTATACTGGGATGAACAACAAAATGTGATTGCTAGAAAACAATTGAAAGAAGTCAATCTCAAGAATATAGCAAAATCAACTACTAAGTCGATCACATCAAGACCACCACCAATAGTCTAATATTCAAAAAGTTCTATGAGAATTATGGGCTATGGTCATGGGCATCCTTCTAGACTGGAAATAACTTCTTCACAAACAACAATCATTTACTTTGAACCATAGGAAAAGGGAGACTCACAGAGATTACTCATTAAAAAAAAACTGTCCTCCTAAACATAGCTAAGTGTGATGACCTAATATGCGTAGATTATATATGTTTTTATATATTGTTTGACGTATATACACTTGTATTTCTTGATTATAATTTACATTATCATTCCCTATTTTATCATTTTATCAATACGATTACTCGTTTTATCTTTGTGAATCTTTTAAAAAGATTTTTAAAATTCTTTTAAAAATTATTTTTAAAAATATTTTAAATTATTTTTAAAAAAATTGTTTACAAAATTATTTTAAAATCTTCTAAAAAATTTTTTAAAATTTTTTAAAATTATTATTTAAACACTTAACTAAAACTTAAAAATTTTACTAAAAAATAAATTAAAACTAACTTAAAAGAAAATCTAAAACACTAAATAAACTGACATTAATTAAATAAAGTTAAACCTAAAGTTTTCTTAACTCAAAACTTAATTTCATTTAACAAATCATTTTATTTCATTTAACTCGAAACTTAATTTTGACCTAAGGTTAATTTTTGATTACTTAATTTAAATAATCTTATTTTAATTAATCAAACTTGAATGAATAATTATAATAAATATATAGAAATACTTATGTAAATTATATATTTACTGAACATAAGTATTACTAACACTAAATCCCCAAAACACTTAGGTAGAACTTGTTATTGCTAACAAAAATAATTAGAATATGTTAAGGGGAGAAAGGGCCTTAAAAATATGTTGCAAAATTTAACATATTCAAACCTTAGTACAAGTTAAGTGGGAGTATTAACTTAAAGGGGAGTGCTAACTTAAGGGGGAGAAAGGGTTTAACTACTTTGAAAAATATTTTTACTTTGTTCTGAATATATTTTTTAAAAAAATCAAAATTAATTTACTGAATTTTTTTGAAACATTTATTTGAAAAATCTCTTTCAAAATTTGCAACTTACTTTCAACACATCTTGGAAAAATTATTGGATTTGAGAAATACATAATTTTGAAAGTTTTTGAAAAATCAGATCATTTATAAAATTTGAAAAAGTATCCCTAATTATCTTGAAAATATTTCTTATCTAAAATTTTTTTTTGTAAGCATTTTTCTTAGAACATTTTCTTTAAAAATACTTTAAAATTGTTCAAAATTCTTGGTTAAAGGATCTTTTGAAAATCTTCCAAATTCTTAGAAATTTTATTTAACAAAAGCTTATTTTGAAATGGTTGAAAAAGCTTATTTTTAAAAGTATACTTTGGTATACTTACTTGTATATTTTTTTTTATGAATGTCAAAGGGGGGTATAAAGGTTAAGTAAGAAAAACTAAAAACCTTAAACCCTAAAATGCTCAAGAGAATAGAACAGAACTTGCTCATTCTTTTATTGCTATTCCTTTTGCATTATTTTTCTAACTTTAACACAAATTGTCATTGCATCAAAAAGGGGGAGATTCTTGGTGCAGTTGGTACCAATGGTTAAATCTCAATTTTGATGAATGACAAATGGGTTAAAGTTAGATGTGTTACGATCTAACCTTGTTACCGAGTGTGCATAGTTGACTAACCCCAGTCAGGATGTTCGATTCCTGATTGGTTGAAGATCAAATGTGTGATTCTGGCACCCAGTCAGGATTTTCGATTCCTGATTGGTTAAAGATCAGATGTGTGATTCTGGCAAGTCAGGATGTTTGATTCCCTATAGGTTGAAGTCCAGATGTTGAATTTTGGCAATGGTTGGGATGTGCGATTCCCAATTAGAGAAGACCGAATGTGCGATTTCGGTAGGTCGGGATGTTTGATTCCTGAAGTCCAAGTGTGTGATTCTAGAAGGTAACTCTACACCTAGTAAGTATAGGTAAGTTACTGGAGGAGAGTGACTAAGTAAGGACGCACACCCATTCGAAGAGACAGTAGGCATCAATTCAATTTAAGTTCATTTCAAAAATCTAAATTGAGATCTTGGCTAGATCCTGGTCTCGAAGAGACAGTATCTAATTACTACTTCTTACTATGATTGTGCTAAACTTTATACTGTAGACAGTGTTTGAAAACACAGCGTAGGCGGCCGCCTAGGTGCTGTGTGGTGGCAGCTGCACCGGAAACCCCCCAGGCGGGTGATCTAGGCGGCCCTCGACGGCTCTCGGCGGGCCTCGGCGTTGAGGCACAAATATTTTAGTTTTAATATGTTTGTACCTAATTTGATCGTTTACGTGTTTACGTGAAGAGGCTCTTCGTCTTCTCTCATCGTCGCTGCTTAAGGCTTCGACGCTCTGGAAAGTTTTTATGTTTTTTTTTGTTTTTGACTTTCTATTAATTTTTTTTATTTCTCCTGTTGAGTCATTGTCGCGGCACGACTTCGATGATGCCAGATGCATTCGCGGCCGTCGGAAGTGTCCACAGCCGTCGAACGCATCCATGGCCACGGAAGCATATGCGGCCGTCAAAAGCATCGCAGGACGTACTCGACAGCATCTCCTGATGCTTCTGGAAGCAACACCGAACTTCGCTGGACACATCCGGCGAGGCTTCCGACGGCGCCAAACGCCTCTCGAAGGCATCCGATCGAAGCCGTGTCATCACGTGTTTTAGGGTACTGTGCATAATTTGTTTTTAGGATTTAATAAAATAAAACAACTTCTAACCGAGATAATTTCAATAATAGGATTTCATAAAGCCTAATTAAATTATCTCAATTAAATATATTTAAAATTTATTTTTTTTAATAAATATTATTAATTTATATAAAACATATTTAAATACATAAAAATTATATTTAAAATTCTAATAAACATAATTAATTTACATAATCAGATTTAAATATATAAAAAAAAATTATTTAAAATTTAGTTTTTTTAAAAAATATTATTAATTTATATAAAACAGATTTAAATATATAAAAATTATATTTAAAATTTTAATAAACATAATTAATTTATATAATTAGATTTAAATATGTAAATAATATATTTAAAATTTAATTTTTTAAAAAATATTATTAATTTGTATAACAGATATAAATATTATATTTAAAATTTAAAAAATTCTAATAAATATTATTAATTTATATAAATCAGATTTTAAAATATAAAAAATATATTTAAAATTTAAAAAATTCTAATAAATATTATTAATTTATATAAATCAGATTTATAAATTTGATATATTATTAATTTATATTAATCAGATTTAAAAATATAAAAATTATATTAAAATTTAAAAAATTCCAATAAATATTATTAATTTTTATAAATCAGATTTAAAAATATTTAAAATATATTTAAAATTTTTATTTTTTTATAAATATCTAGTAAATTTTATTAATTAGATTAAGATATATAAAAACATATTCTAAGACTTGTTAATGCTACATTTTGTATCGTATAATTAAATTTTATTATGTTATATATAATTTTTTTTCAGGATATCATAATGGCAAGCAATCCATCTTCGACAACATCCGTCACTCAACCCGAATCAGGAGTTCTTAGTGGAAAGTCAAATGATATTAGATAGGGGTTTGAGATGTTGATTGATCCTAAGAACCTCGACAAAATTAAATGCAAGTTATGTGGAAAAATAATGTCAGAGAGTCTATAGGATCAAGTAGCACATTGGAAATATACCTGCAAATGTATATGGTTGTCGAAAAGTATCTCAATAAGACAAAAATAAGTGCAAACAGACTATTTTAGAAGGGAGGAACAGAAAGAAGAACAAAATAATGGAAGAGCAAAGTTGTAGAGTAGAGGTGGTTATTTCTCTAGACGAAGAAGAAGGTCTTGAAATTGAAGGGATGGATGGAATTAGAAACCCTCTTCCACTTGACCCCATGAATAGATATACATCAGTAATTGCTCTAGAAAATGTAAGTTCAAGTGGAAGTAAACTGCTTCATCAAAAAAATATAAATGAGGCTCTTTTCAAAGAGAGAACTCAACAAGTTCAACAATGTATTGGGAGATGAGTTTATGAAAATAAACTCTCATTCAATGTTGTTGATAATGATAGCTTTAAGCAACTAATGGAGATAGTGGGTCAATTTGGACCAGGATTCAAGCCTCTAACTCAATATCAACTTGGGGAGCCACTGTTGAATGCCAAAGTTAAAAGAACAAAATAATTGCAAGGAATGGGTGCTTGATCATGACAGATGCATGAAATGATAGAAAAAGAAGAAGCATCTTAAATTTGTGTGTTAATTGCAAGGAGGCAACTACATTTTTAGAGTCTAAAGAGTCTTCAGACGAGGCACATACAACTGAACTTATTTTTGAGTATGTTGACAAGTGTGTTGAACAAGTAGGAGCTCAGAATATTGTTCAGATTGTAGCAGACAATGCCAACAACAATATGGCTGCAGCTAAATTAATGAGAGAAAAATGACCTAGGATCTTTTGGAGTTCATGTGCAACTCACACTGTTAATCTCATGCTTAAAAGTATTGGTAAACTTCCATGATATAAAAAGGTGATTGCGCAATCCAAGACTTTTACCATTTTCATCTATGCTGATTTGCATCAAATTTCCTCACATTGCAAAGTTTGATTGAAAAAAAGCTAGTTTAAGGGTCATGTTTACAAGTGATATGTGGGAGAAATGTAAATGGTCAAAAATAAACAAAGAAAAATTGGATTACTCTACAGTGATGAGCATGAGTTTTTGGGATGGTGTGACACTTTGTTTGAAAATATTTACTCTTTTGATAAGAGTTCTTCGATTGGTAGATGGAGATAGAAAGCCATCGATGGGGTTTCTATATGGGGAGCTTCTTCAAGCTAAAAAAGATATCAAGGTGGCCCTGAACAATATGGAATCAAATTATTAACCTATCATAGTCGTTATTGAGTTAAAAGTGAAGGATAGACTTGATGCATCATTACATATCACTACCTTTTTGTTGAATCCCTATTTTTACTATAAAGATAGTTCTATTGCTCTTTACGAGGAGGTCACAACAGAGATTTTTGAATGCATGGAAATTTTATATGCCAATGAGTTAGATCTACAAGATACAATTATTAACGAGGAATTTCCAAAATATAGAGATAAGACTGGGTTATTTGGAAAAATATTTACAGCAAAAGCATGTAAAAAAAATAATGATACATTTGATCCATGTGCATGGTGGAGTACATAAGGTGCTCACACACCTAACTTGCTAAGGGTGGCATTGAGGATACTTTCATTAACTACAAGTTCATATGGGTGTGAAAGAAATTGGAGTAGATTTGAAGGAGTAAGTTTTTAACTTTCGGTCTTTAATTAAAGTAGCTATAATTTTTATAAATGTTTATATTCATGTACTAACTAGAATATTTACTCTCTTTTTTTAGATTCATACAAAGAAAAGAAATAGGTTGAACAATCTAGTATTTGTCCAATTTAACATTAGATTGTTTAACCAACAAAAAAGAGAAAAAAGAAAGGAATATCGATGTCCTTCTTGCAAAAGATGCTTCAAATGCACAAGGTTGGATTATGGATGGTGGGGAACATGATGAAGCTGAACTAGGTTTCAGACTCACTTGGCATTAAATGGTTGATGAAGCAAGTGGAGTAGATGAAAATCTACAACCTTGAAGAAGTTCTAGAGTGAGAGAACTTCATGAAGATGATTTTACATCCAAAGAAGAAGAGGAGGATCACAATAATGATATTGAGTTTGTGTCCGATGAAAAACAAGTTATTAAAAATTATAGAGAAGAAGAAGTAGAATAAATATGAGTCTATGAAATATTATTAGCTGTGTAATTTTGAACTCATTTTGTTAAGGCATGACTTATGTTATTCAGCAATTATATTTTGCTTAGTGTTTCACAATGATATAATCTTGAATTGAACTCTTGCTACTATTTCCTAATGTTTTCCACCACTAAAATTGTTTTATCTTATAGCAAGGTTTTAAAATTCGAGTTGGATATATGTTTTACTGTTTACTACATGATTATGATGACTTACTACATGTTCTACTGTTCAACTATTTCTTTTGCTCGTTTTTACTAAGTCTATTATATTTCCTTTGCACAAAACTATTAGTTTTCTTTTTTAATTTTTCATTTTTTGGTATTGGAAAGTATGCATTTATTTCAACATACATAGTTAGATCTCCATTGCTATAAAATTGTTTAAGACAACATTCACATTTGCATATGACATTGTCCACAATCCACATAAATTAAGGGATATCAAGGAATCCCCTAGCAACGCCTAATCCCCGCCTAGGCGGCCTAGGCACTAGGTGTTGTTCTGCCGCTCGACTAGCACCTAGTAAATTTTAGAACCTTGCTTTCAGGGTATACTTTGTATTGTTAGACTAAGATATTTTGCAGGGTAAAAGGAGCACAAAAGGCCTCAGGTGAACAGTGCCCGAGGCACCTTCCATGGTATGGAAGGCGCCTTCGCACTATTCATTGAAGGCGCCTTCAAGGCCATGGAAGGCACCTTCCGTAGGATAAAATTTAGACTTCGTCGCAGATAAGAATCGGGCTGTTCGGGATTAGATTTCTCATATTGGAGGTGTCTTCAAGGCTATGGAAGGTGCCTTCCACATCCTTTATAAAGGTGTTTCGCCCAATCTATCAAACACAACTACCACACAAGCTTCTACACATTCGATCAGCTTTCCGACTACTCCAGCCTCCTCCTGCTGCTTCTTAGAAATCTATCTACCACCAAGCTGCTCTTCTGAGTCATCTGATCATCTCTGGTAAATCGAGAGCAACACATGAGCACTCTTATGTATTGGTAATATTTTATTAAAGTGTTGCACTCTTTATTACTGCTTTAAAAAGGGGAAGTGTAGGCTATTACACTGTCCCTATCTCTTCCGGTAGTTCAGGAAGAGGCATTTAGTGGATTGTCCATCAATAGGTCTATGAGACCTAGGTCTTGGAGTAGGAGTCATCGAAGGCTCCGAACCAAGTAAATCCTTGTGTTCGTGTCTTTTTATTGAGAAGTTGATGCATGCTCTAGGATGAGCAGTGTGAAGTGAAATAGAGCTCAAGAGGGAGCTTTGACGGCAATGAAGAATATGAGATCTTCATTGTAGGGTTGTTAACACCATATGAGGTTGTAAACAACGAAGAGTTAACTCTTTTGGAGAAGTGTTTGTTTTCAATATTTGATGTGTGACAAAGGGGGAGAATGGAAGGTTAAGTTAGGCCTTCATCCCAAGCAGGGGGAGTTTGCCTTCTAGGAAAGGGAGAGAATGAAGGAAACCTTCATTCATGCCTTTCCATAAAGAGGTTAAGGCTATGAGATTTAGCCTTGGTATAAAGAAGAGGTTGAGGCTATGGAATTTAGCCTTGGTATAAAGAAGAGGTTAAGGCTATGGGATTTAACCTAACTTAGAGGTATTGTCAAACATTAAAAAGAGGGAGATTGTTGGGGCAATTTCTCTAGGTCAAATTTGACCAGTTTGACTAAGCTTGAGTTGAGTCAAGCTTGAGTCGGGATTTGAGTTTTGATGTTTGACAATATAAGGAGATTGCTGGAGCAATTGTCTGGTTATGGAGATGGTCAAAGGGTTGACCAAGTTGATGAGAATACAAGTCAAGTAGGTCAAGGTTAACAGGAGACTTGACTGGTAAAGTCCTAACTGGATGTTAGGCATTAGGAAAGTCCTAGTGAGGAGCTAGGTAGCAGAAAGTCCTGGTGAGGAGCCAGGCAATTGGGAAGTCCTGATGAGGAGCCAGGCAACGAAAAGTCCAAGTGTGATCTTGGCAAAGGTTGTAAGTCCAAGCATGTGGTCTTGGCAAGGTAAGTCCTAGTGTGACTTGGCAAGGAGAACTCGATAAATAGGATGAGGCCGAAGGAAGCTCTTGAAGGCAAGGTGTGAAGGATGGGAAGATATCTGAAGGACGCAAGACTGATGGAGGAGCCTAGAAGGCTAGTTCAAGGTTGGTCGAGTGTGGTGGTATAATCCAACAACTAGAATGAGGCCGAAGGAATTTCCTGAAGGCAAGGCGTGAAGGATGGGAGATATCTGAGGGACGCAAGGCTGATGGAGGAGGCTAGAAAGCTAGTTCGAGGTTGGTCGGGTATGCCCGGATGCTAGGCATGATGTACCAACAGGCCATGGATTGATCGGATGTTGGTTTTAGGGGGCTTTGGACTTGATTGGGCAAGTCCACAGTAGCTGGATCGATCAACCGATCGATTGGCTCATGCCCAATCGATCGGTTGATCGATTGGGAGAGTACCCGCGACAAAGGGTTCTCCCAATCGATCCATGGATCGATTGGGAGTCTTTGCTGATCACACAGAAAGCCTCTCAATCAATCGATCGATCGATTGGGAGGTTGGATTTTTGTGCGATATCTCTGGAAATTGCACGAAACACAGTGAATCGATTGGGCAATCAATTCAGGGGATTTCCAGAGAGTACAGAGGCGCTCTGGATCGATCGGTCGATCGATCCAAAGCCTCCCCAATCGATTGGGAGCAATCCAATCGATTGAGATTCGACCGTTGGCGCAGATAAAGGCATTGACGTGCGATTTCTTCGGTAGAACTTCATTCCTTTCTACACGAGCTTGCAAGGGCGATCTCCACAGCTCTCCCCGCCAGTCTTGAAGATTCTTGGAGGCACATCCAAGTCAAGAGGCGAGTTAGACAAGCAGAAGAAGAAGCTAGGGTTTTATTGTATAAAATCTTGTAAGAGTTATTTGTATTTGACTTCCTTCTTGCTTATTGTTGTATTATGAGCTTGTAAGGCTTCTCCGCCTTCAGTAGTTAATGTAAAGGAGCGTTTTCATAGTGGAGGGTGTGTGAGTGTGTGGATCCTTGGACTAGTCACCTTTTCTTGAGGTGGATACCAAGTAAATCTACGTGTTAGTGTTGTAGTGTGTTGTTTCTTGTATTTTTCGCTGCACATCATCATAAGAAGCAAACCGACGCAAGCGCGATGAAACGCTATTAACCCCCCCCCCTCTAGCGGGTACATCGGTCCCAACAGGTACGTCTACTTCCCTTAACACATATAATAAGATTGGTCAATTTCAGCTTGCATTGGTGCATATAGATGTTACCATTCTGGCTTGGAGAGTAGGCTCTTAGCCAAACGTTCCAAATGAGGTCGAGGAGGATATCCCACCAATTATTGCAGCAGAGGGGGAGGAGATGCCAACATTTACGATGGAGGAGCTCGTTGGACCTCTTTTAACCTCGATCCAACCCTCGACTTTGCTGTCTGTAGAGGACCGACTTGCTAGATTTAAGGAGTTTTCTGCACAGATCTGGTAGTCAATCTTAGAGGGGTTCACCTCTCTCTGGGGGGGAGATAATCACCAAATTTACCTCTCTCCGAGAGGAGATGGCCACTGGATTTCGACAGCTAGACCTACAGATGTAGTCGATACTTCAAGCTTTACGAGTGACTGATCAGACCCCACCTCCGCCTGTCGATGATGACTAGACTTAATTGTATTCATTGCACTTATATATATTGTGTATCTGCTTGACTTGATCTATATATTCAATTACTTTTTAGCCACTTTATTTGGATAATCTAGGAAATTTCTTTTTGAAAGAGTAGGATATGTTTTTCCTTAAAACAATTTTCAAGTGATTTGAAAATTCTAGAAAAATTCATTACTTATGTTTTATATTCCCATTTTCTTAATATTTAAAAATTTATTTTGGCCTTAGCCTAGATTGCACCCAAAGAATGCATGATCCTATAGAGCTAGGTAACGAGCATCTCATAAGCATACTAGGTATGCCTTGATTGTGTATTCAAAAACTTAGAATGACATGAGATGCATAGGCCTTTTGCCTAGACTTCAGATGTTTATATCAGTGCATCAACATAAGTCTGGGCAAAAAAAACAATAATACATTGACCAAGTTAAGTAATCCTTTTTCAGCAATTTCTAACTGCATATTAGTACTTAACTTGACTAACCAAGTGAACACCACTATCTTCTGATAGTTAGTTAGTAACTAATGGTTAGATATTTATGGATAATTTTAAATGAATATTTCTTTAATAATGCCAAGTTCAGGGGGAGGACATTTGAAAACTATCTTCAAAATTTTAATTTGTTTTTTAAAGTGTTGGTTTAACAATTGTTTTGAAACTTTACTGAAACTTACTTTGCAAATGGTTCAAAAATTATTTTTGAAACTATTTTCTTGTAAAATTGTTTCAAAACTTACTTTCAAAAATTACTTTGAAAAATACTCTTTTAAATGACTGTTTTAACAGATCAAATGAAAAGTTTTATAAAATTTTTACAAAGGTTATCTTTTCACTTTGAAAAATAAATTTGACAAACTTTTTAAATTGTGTTTGAAAAACTTTTGCTTGGACAAATTCTTTGAAAATACTTTCAAAAATATTTTATTTTTACAAATGGTTTATTTTTCAAGCTCAATTTTTAATATGTTGAAAACCTTTTAAAAGTCTGAAAATTTCTGTCAAAATACTTTAAAAATTTTATTAACTCCTCCCTCCAATAGATCTACAAGTTTTTTGTGATTACTTTGAAAATGTATTACTTGCTATGCTTACTTGTGTATTTACGCTTTTGGTACATTTATCTGCGTATTTTTTTTTATGAATGTCAAAGGGAGAGGGTTAGTGTTTAAGTAAGAAAACTAAAGAAAATCTAAAAACCTCACCCTAAAAATGATAAAGACAACAAAACTTATCTATTTCATTCTTTCTCTTAAAATCATTTTCTCTTTCTATACATGTTTTGCATATTTTTTCTAACTTTAAGTCAGGTTTTCATTGTTGGGCGTTATAGGAGACGAAGGGGTTCGTCTCTCTCATTGCTACAAACACCTCTTTGATGCAAACGCCAAGGAGATGAAGGGGCGTCCTTTCCCCTTCGTCTTCCTCAACCTTCCTATAAAAGGAGTGTCCAAGCAATGAAATCAAAAGACACAGCAGAAGGTGATGCGAAGGTGATCAAAGAGGGTCAAGCGAAGTTGTGAGGTGATTTGGTCGAGCAAAGGAGAACGTCCAGAGGCTGGATTTGGCTCGTGAACCTTGAAACACTTTCCGATTACTCGTGATCGTGTTTCCGACAACAGCGACGTCCGGTGGTTCTTCTGCGATTTCTTCAGAAGATCACTGTGAGTGGTTACTGCTTTGTTTTGTTTCTGTTTCATACTCTCAAAAATACAACAATGGTATCATAGCATAGTTTTGAAAGCATGAAAATCCCTGCGGCTGAGAAATCACGATCGCTCATGAAGAAATCATGAAGTTGCAATTTCTGGGATCTGCCAGATCCCATTTCTGTGATTTCCACCTAAAATCGCGTAGTCCATGGCGGCATTGAGTCTCGGTAGAGGAGTGTCGGCGACCGTGTTTTAGTACTGGTGGAAATCGGCGTGAGAAAAGCTCATATTTTTTTTCTGTCACGAAGAAGATGAACAATGAGCACTGTTCATCAATTGAATCGATTAACCAATCGATTCAATTGAATTGAATAGATTGAAATTTCATTTCAATCGATTCAAAATCGCACAGAGTTCTTCAATCGATTTATGGATCGATTGAAGAGAAATTCAAAAACGCGAATAGTGCAGTTTTTGATGAAGCACGGTGAATCAAAGTTACGTTTTTTTTTTCTTGCATGCGAAACAAAAAACATGAACCGTTGTTAAAATTTAATTAATAATACATTTTTTTCTTGCATGCGGGGAAAAAGCGTGAACTTTTGTTAAAATTTAATTAAATATATTAATTAATTAATTAATTACATAATGAAATGTATTATTAATTAATAAATAAATATTTAATTAATTTATGATTCAATTTACTGAAAATGGAACCATATCAACTTGTCTGATCAAATCCAAGTCTGGTTTAAATTATTAATTGATTTAAGCATGTCAGTTTGATTCAATTATACATAGTTCTAGTTCAAATTATTTGTTAGTTTAACCAGTTCGGTTTATTATTGAATCAATTGGGGTGATCTTGATTACAGAAGTTGGGTTGATTAAATATGACCAGATTAGTTGTGTTGTGTCGGATTTGATAATAAAGATTAGATTTGTTCTAATAAGTCAGACTTAATCCAATGGGCAATTGGACGAATTAAACGGACCTAAGTTTGATAAATAAGTCTGAGATTGACTCAAATGGGCTTAAACAATAACAGAACATAGGTCAGAAATCCCTGCCCAATTAGATTAGTTCTAATGAGGACGATAGACTGTTGGTGCGGGAAGCATCCGACAATCGAACCCAAGTTTTGATAATGGCAAAGGGTTCAAAGTTAAGTCTTGTTGTTATCTAACATGTTGAATGAGTGTTTCAGGAAAGTCCTAACTGCGGTTAGGCAAAGGTGAAAGTCCTAGGGGGTGGTAACCCTAGGTCCTAGGGGGCGGTAACCCTAAGTGGAGGAAAGTCCTAGCTGCGGTTAGGCAAAGGGAAAACCCTAGGGGGCGGTAACCTTAGGTCATAGGGGGTGGTAACCCTATGCGAAAAGTCTTGGCAGGTCGATGGCTTCAGGCAAAAGTCCTAGGGGGTGGTAACCCTAGGTGGAAAGTCCTGGTGTCGCGAACCAGGTGAAAGACTGGACTAGCCGGGAAGCGGATGTCCAGCAGAAAGCCGAGACTGAGCAAAAGTCCAATCGATCCGGAGGATCGCACTGGCATCGTAATCTCTCGAGTGGAGTAGGTGAGGACGCTGCCCCGCAGAGGAACGAGTGGACCTAGGGTTTTATTAAACATTCGAGAGACCATTATCACAACTATTATGTTTTATGTGCTAACTTTGTGCGCAGGTATATTTGGGACTAATGTATCTTGTAGGGACCAAAGAGCAAAGATTAACATCGGATGAGTGTCCGAGGTGCCTCCATGGAGCTGAGGCACCCTGCAAAACTAAAGGTGTGGAGGCGCCTTCATAGGGATTGACCATTGATCAAGGCGCCTTAGAGCTTTGATGAAGGCACCTTGAGCTTGAATTCCAGATCACAGCGCAGGAACAGGGATAAGTTTTGGGGTTCAAGGTGCCTTGACTGGCACTGGAGGCGCCTTGAACGTCCAATAAAAGGACATCTCGACCAGCAGCTTGAGATATCTTCTTCCAAGTAAATTTTCTGCTACAAGCTGCCTACGAGACGATCCCGAAGTGCTGCAACGACACCCCGACAACCCGGAGCTTCAGATTTAGTATTTTGTTGTCGGTATAATCTTTTTACTGTTTTGAATTATAATTAGTTTGTAATAGTTTTTACAAGCTTATAGTTGTTGCCCACGGAAAGCGATCAAGGATCGCGGGCCTTCGAGTAGGAGTCGATCAAGGCTCCGAACGAAGTAAGTCTCTTGCGTCTTTGTGTGTTTGTTTTTATTCCGCTGCATTAACTCTTACGCTTTTTACGATTTTGATAAATGTACAAAATAGCCGCGAGCGCTATTCACCCCCCCTCTAGCGCGGTTTCGATCCAACATAGACTAAGCTTAAGATCCGGACTCCTGATTGACCGGTCCAATGGGTCAGTCGACTTAAACTCCTGAAAATCAAGAAGATTTGTTTTTCTTGATTTATAATGATGGTTTTATGCTTGTATAAATTGAATTAAACTAGTTTTGTACTGGTTAGTCGGCTTTGTACTGACTTATTTAAATTCAATTTTCAGATGGCACGTACTATTACCACATTGACTCGTCGCGAAGTGTGGTGAAACCAGCTCCAAGAGGAGATTCAGGAGATAGAGTATAAGTCTACTTATGGAGTCGACGGACATGTTAGACGACTTGATAGACTATTTTAGAAACTTGAGTAAGAAGAGTTTCTAGTCCTGGACAGTTATAGTATCTGGGCATTGATGCATTCATTGCCAGAGTATCCTAGGGTAATAGCAGACTATGTATGGGGACGTTATGAAGGACGCGTCACATATTCATAACTGTGTGAGGAACTGCTTCACCATATAGGTGAAGAAGAGCCTGAAGAGTCTGAAGATGACCAGGAAATATTAAAGGAAGATCTAGAAATGGGTCCGATGGAGAATCCTGAAGCTGCCCCATCTGAAATTATCTCAAATGAGTCCAGGTTAATAGGGATAATGTTGACCGCTGCACTAGTATTTATCCTAGTGGGAGCAGTATTGACATATCTAGTTTATTAGTGATCTGTTTACTGTTGTTATGTACGAACAGTGTTAGCTCATTTAGTTTTTGAGCCATGTAATAATTTCTGTCGTTATGTACGAACAGAATTATATAATGAAAAGTTATGTTATATGTTAACAAACTTGGAAATGATTAGTTCATTTCATGACATGATTAGTTCATGTGAATATGATTCATTCATATATCCATATGATTAGTTCATATGAAAAATGATTAGTTCATTTTAATAATGATTCGTTCATTAGATGGGATGTGTGTAATAAAATTGATCAATATTGATTAGATTAGAACATATGAATGATGAGTGGAAACAAAGTTATCACTTTATTTTGTAAACTAATTCTAATTTACACTGAATCAATAATTAATTGCACATATATGAATTACACTGAAATAATAAATAATGTGTTTATTTACGTAGATCATGGCAACTAAAAACATCATAGCTGAACTCAATAAAGGTGAGAAATTATATGGGAATAACTACAAAAATCTGGCACCTCAAGATACAATACATTCTTGAGGAATAAGAAGATCTAGAGGTTGTAAATCAAATCATGGAAGAACCAGCTGATGGTTCTACAACACAGCACAGACATGACCTTGATGCCTATAAGGCATGGAAAAGGAATGACTCCATTGCTAAGGGAATATTGATTAATTCAATGGTGGATGACCTAGTATTTGAGTATGAACCATTATATCGGCTCATGCTGTCTGGGTAGCCCTTAGAGAAAAGTACAGTGGAGTTAGTCTCAGTAAGCTCTGTAAGCTAACAATTAAGTTTGATAGCTAAAAAATGCTCGAATGTTACCATGGCCCACATCTCAGGGAGATGGGTAACATGATTCGAGAGCTTAAGACTGCTGGTCATGCATTGACCGATGAACAATAGGTTCAAGCAGTCATCTGTTCCCTTCCTGATTCTTGGGAAACAATGAAACAGAATCTGACCAACAGTGAGAGTATCAAGACTTTCACCGATGTCTCACGCCATGTTGAACTTGAGGCGGAGAGGATTGAATCCGCAAGGATTTCTGGTCAAGCTTTTATAGCTAAAGGTTCTGGTTCCAAGAATAAGAAAAGATGGTTTAAGAAAGGAAAGGGAAAAGGAAAGGAGGCTAGTGTTGTTGCTGTTAAAAACCAAATCAAGAAGAAAGGAAAGAGATATGGACAAAGACCTATGAGCAAGTTAACTTGCTTCAATTGTGGCAAGAAGAGTCACTTTGCTCGGGATTGTACTGAGCCTAAAAAGGTAGATTCATTGTTATCTTCTTTCCACAAGCAATATGTTGCCAATACAGTATTGTTAGCTGATTCATATCCTTTATGGATTGTAGATTCAGGAGCAACGAACCACATAGCTCGTGATAGAGCTATATATGTGGAGTACTCTCGGGTACCAGCTAGCAACAAATGGATATATGTAGTAAACAATGCAAGAATTGAAGTCAAAGGAATTGACACTTGCAAGCTCAACCTACGTGGTGGGCGCACCTTGTTTTTATTGGGACCAAAATGTAGCTAGAGGGGGGTGAATAGCTCGGCGCGATCTCGTGCTCGTCGTTGCTTGCTTCTTGCGATGAAATGCAGCGGAAAATACAAAGAAACAACCACACAACGCTAACTCGTAGATTTACTTGGTATCCACCTCAAGAAGAGGTAACTAGTCCAAGGATCCACACACTCACACACCCTCCACCAATAAAATACTCCTTTACAGTAACTGCCGAAGGCAGAGAAGCCCTACAAGCTCACAGTACAAGAAGAAAGGGAAGGGAGATACAATACAAGCAAAACCTTACAAGATATGCCCAAGGAACCCTAACCCTAGCTTCTTCTTTGCCTCTTGACTTGGACATGCACCATCACAAGCCTCCAAGAACCTTCAAGATCTAGCGCAGAGAGCGGGAGAGGATCACAGTGTCGCATGGAGAAGAATCGAGGAAGTGCTTCTGTGGGAAACGCTCACCAACAGCTATATCCTGCGCCAATGGTCAAATCCCAATCGATTGGATTGCTCCCAATCGATTAGGGAGGCTTTGGATTGATCGACCGATCAATCCAGAGAGCCTCTGTGATCCTGGGAATTGCTTGGATCGATCGACTGATCGATCCAGGGCTTATCGCGTAAAATCGCAGCTCCTAATCGATCGCCCGATCGATTGGAGGCTCCTGATCGATCGGCTGATCGATTCGGAGACTTTCTGTTCGCGCGACACTTCTCCCCAATCGATCCACTAATCGATTGGGAGGAGGCTTGTCGCGGGGACTCGCCCAATCGATCAGCCGATCGATTGGGCATGAGTCAATCGATCGGCTGATCGATTCAGCTCCTATTTTTGCCCAAAAATAAGTCCAAAGTCCCCTACACCAACATCAGATCAATCATGACCTATTGGTTCATCATGCCTAGCATCCGGTCACCCTTGACCTACTAGGACTTCCTCACCAAGTATCCGATCAATTCTTTTGACCCACTTGGAATTCCACCAGATGTTCGGTCAACCTTGACCCATCTGAATTTCCTGTGCCTGGCTTCACTCACCAGGACTTCCTTTCTGCCTAGCTTCACTCACTAGGCCTTTTACCTGGATTCACTCACCAGGATTTCCCATACTGCCTAGCTTCACTCACTAGGTCTTTCACCTGGCTTCACTCACCAGGACTTCCTTTCTGCCTAGCTTCACTCACTAGGACTTTCCATCTGCCTGGCTTCACTCACCAGGACTTTCCTTCTACCTAGCTTCACTCACTAGGACTTTCCATCTGTCTGGCTTCACTCACCAGGACTTTCCTTCTGCCTAGTTTCACTCACTAGGACTTATCATCTGCCTAGCTTTACTCACTAGGACTTTCCTTCTGCCTAGCTTCACTTACTAGGTCTTTCACCAACTGTTTGGCTTCACTCATCAGGACTTTCCTTCTGTCTAGCTTCACTCACTAGGACTTCTCATCTGCTTGGCTTCACTCACCAGGACTTTCCTTCTGCCTAGCTTCACTCACTAGGACTTTCGCTTGGCTTTACTCACCAAGATTTTCCAGTCAAGTATCCAGTCAACCTTGACCTACTTGACTCTTCTTCACAATCTCCCCACATGAACAATTGCACCTGCAATCTCCATGTATTGTCAAACATCGAAACCCAAACATCAAGACTCGAGCTTGACTCAATTCAAGCTCAATCAACCAGGTCAACCTTGACCTAGGGAATATTACACCAACAATCTCCTCCTTTTTGATGTTTGACAATACCTCCTTTAAGTTAGACTAATCTCATAGCTTCAACTTCCTTCATGTCAATATGAATGAGGATTTCCTTCATTCTCCTCCTTTTCTAGAGGGCAGACTCCCTCTTAGGTAATGAAGGTCTAACTTAAACCCTACATTCTCCCCCTATTGGCACACATCAAAAACTCTCCCCCTGAAGAGTTACCCAACATTGTTTACAACTTCACTCGTTGTTCACAACACAATAACGAAGGTCCCATACCCTTCATTATGCTTAACGCTCATCCTTGAGCATATACCATTCGGTATATTCACACACGATTCAAATGAAGGTCCCACAACATTCATTGTCATCAAATGCTCATCCGTGAGCAAACACCACATGAATAATGAAGATATCCACTCTCCATTACATTCAAATGCCCAACCTTGAGCATTTTCGCTAAAGAAGGTTAACCACCTTCCAAGGTGTATGAAAAATAGATATTCATGTCTTTAAAGAGTAACTCCCCCTGAAGACATGCACGTAACTTCTGTCATTGCACCAACAATGACTTGGAATCCCTAAACCTTTAGGAAACCCAAATTTAGAAGTTTTGAGGTTCAAAAATTCAATATTGAAACCAAACCTCATCCTAAACCTCTACTTAGTCTTCCTTGACCAATCCATCCTTGTTTTCATCATGAAAACTCCCCTTAAATGTATACAAATATGTTTTGAGGGATAAGGAATGATTACCTAGACTAAAGGTGGTTCAAAATGCTGAAATCAATCTTTCCCAGCCAAAATCAGCATTCCTAATCGATTGGAGTTGGGTCTCAATCGATTGAACCTTCTTGAATCGATCCACTGATCGATTCAGCTAGTGTGGATCGATCGGTGGATCGATCCAGCGAGCTTCTTCTTGCGAGAAATGCCTTCTCAATCGATCGCCCGATCGATTGAGGCACTCCAATCGATCGGGTGATCGATTGAAGCTCTGAAATTGTTGAAATTTCATTTCAGTCAACTTCAGAAACTCCCCAAAAATTCTACAAAATTCTAAAAATTGTGAAAATTAATATAGACACTACTTAGGGGATATACTATCAAGGAAAAATAGTTTTCTATGAAAATACTTTCTATTTTCCAAGATTGACACAAACTTGAAAACTTGTAAAAACTTTAGTGTTTTCTTCTAGTTTGTGTCTAACATTTCAATGATGATTACTATCAAAAGATAGTCTTCATCCAGATTTTCTAAAATTATTTTAAAATTATTTTCAAAACCAATATCCAACCATATTCTTTGGGCTCAATGCACATGACTTGTGCATTATCTTTCCCAATGATTGGAAAACACATAACTATGTGTTTTGATGAACTTAAAAACTCAAAAGAATGCACTAAATCAACATCTTGAGTTTGGTTCATCATCCTAACATCTCACTTGCATCTAATGTATACAAAATCACATACAAGTCACCTTATAGTTCTTTAGTGAGATGTAAATTTTGGTTTTGCCCTAATCTAGGGATCATGCATATCTATCTAGGCATTTTGAGGTTAGGAACATCCACCAAGGATGTTACTTGTTAATGAATGTCATTTGTTCTTAGTTGCAAGGGATTAAACATAATGCATGATATGTTATGGCATACATCAAAGATAAATAATTTTCAAAAGATAATTTCCTATGACTACATGATGTATGTATAACATGACATGATATTTTTGTATTTTCCATAATAAGGCATGAGTGCAAGAATAAATATGATGTCATGACATATTATTAGCAAACAAAACATGCAAATTAGCATAAATGAAATACCTAGATTACCCAATATTTCCCAAGAAAATGCCAAAATTCAATTTTGACATTTCTTTTTTATTTTCCTAATTTTGTGCCAATTTAAATTAAGCAAATTCCTCAAATTCTTGGAACAATTTACTCTTCCTTGAGTAACTCAACTACAATAAGGCTTAGTTTTGCCTTTAACTTCCCAATAAAATGTCAAAATCCCAACTCGACATTTCTTTACACTTGATTTCTTGTGCCAATTAAAATTAAATCCAATTTCTCAAGTTATGGCACATCTTACCCTTTCCACGAGTAATTTTTTCAATCCTTATCATTTCCAAAGGTTAGCAATAACCTTGAAAATGCTCTTAGAGTGCCAACATCATCATGATTGGGTTAACTACCCTTTCAATTAGAGTTGACACTCTCTAACCCATCTAAGGGGTAGAGAAAATGCTCCTAGGAACCCAAAATCTATTGGTGCTCCTTGTATTCTCTAGGTATTCACTAGGAATAGCCTCCCTAGATACATTTTTAGTGACCTTGTTAGGCTTCTTAGGGGCCTTGGTCACATTTTCTAGGTCAACCCTAGGGATTGCTTCCCTTGTGACCTTCTCAGTGACTTTCTTATGTTGGGATCGTTCGTACTCGGCTAGAGAGGGGGGGTGTGAATAGCCGCCCCAAATTCTCGCGTTCTTCCTACAGTTAGGGTTAGTCGCAGCGGAAATACAAGGAAGAAACTGAGGAGAAGAAAAACAAACCGATGTAACGAGTCCGTCGGTGGATGAGTCCCCGGAGAACCGGCTAATAAATGCTCCTTGTGGGTGGAGAAACCTCACCACAATACTTGTAACAACAAGAAGGAGTACAAGGAAAGCAAGAAGCAAATACAAACACAATATGAATGCAACAATTGCATGCCTTCTCTGTCGACCGGAGGCGATGAAGCAGCAACTTCACAACCCAAACGCAGCAGCTGATCGACGACTGGAAGCTCACGCGAAGCTTCGAAGCGAGCTCAACAAAGCTCGTAACCTCGAGTGGAAGTTGTCAATTGTGAAGAAGAAGAAGGAAGAAAGAGGTACGCAGCAGCTTTTATAACCTGCGAAGAAAGCAAAGAAACACGGAAGAAATTCAGCCGCTGTGTCGCGAACGGCTAGTGCTCGGATCGTGGACCGATCATGTGGATCGGTCCACGCATCGATCCATTTCTTGCCTTCGTCTCGATCGGTCCATGGACCGGAACCTCCGATCGGTCCACGCCGATCAGAACCTCTGATCGGCCCACGGACCGATCAGCTTCTTCTCCCGACTTCGCGCCTCTTGATCGTTGTCCGATCGGCACCGATCGATAACCCATGAGGCTATCGATGGTCACCGATCGCCGGTGACCGTCGTGCTATCCGTCATTGATCGGTCCCGCACCGATCCAAACTCCTCCCTAAACCTCGTGCTTCTACACCAACATCCGGTAACCTCGACTGTTGGTTCATCATTCCAGCATCTGGTCACCCTTGACCGCTAGAATTCTCCACCAAGTGTTCGGTCAACCTTTGACCCACTTGGCTTTCTTCTTCCACCAGTATCCGATCACCCTTGATCTACTTGGACTTCCCAACACTAGATGTCCGATCACCCTTGATCCATCCGGATTTTCCTTGCCCGGCTTCACTCACCGGGACTTTCACCTACCTTCACTTACTAGGGTTTTACCGCCTTCACTCACCAGACTGCTTCACTCACCAGACTTCCAAACCGCCTGGCTCCACTCACCAGACTTTCAATGCCCGGCTTCACTCACTGTGACTTCTCCTACGACTTCACTCACCAGACTTTTCCCGTGCCAAACCTGCTTGACTTTCCCGCCAAGTCTCCATACTTGACTTTTCCCGTGCCAAGCTTTTCGTGCCAAGTTTCCGTACTTGGACTTTTCCAGTGCCAAGTCTCCATACTTGGACTTTTCGCGTGCCAAGCTCCCTGCTTGGACTTTTCCCGAATCAGGTCAACTAGGTCAACCTTGACCTAAGGTTGCACCTACAATCTCCCAAACACCTATTCTTGTCAAACATCAAGAATACAACTCACTTCTCGTCAAACATCAAAACACAACTCGAGTCAGGTCAACTCGAGTCAGGTCAACCAGGTTAACCTTGACCTAAGGTTGCACCAACAATCTCCCCCTTTTTGATGTTTGACAAAATCCAAAATCAAGTTAGGTTAACCCGATAACCTAACTTAGGTTTTCCAATGTTCTTCCTTGAACATTCTTCCAAAACCTACACTCTCCCCCTTGGGACATCTCTCCCCCTTTTTGACACACATCAAAACGAGGGAATCAAAGTCAAAAGTTTCTTCCTAATGAAAGTCCCATACCTTTCATTGAAACCCTTAATTTCCCCCTTGATACTAAACTCAATAGTCAATTTAGTGATAATCCCATATCACTCAATTCTTTAGGAGTAAAAACTCCCCCTAAAAGTCAACTCCCCCTTGACTTAATAGGTAAAACTCCCCCTAAAGGTCAACTCCCCCTTGACCATTGCACCAACAATGTCTTGGAGAGTTTCAAACCTTTAGAAACCCGAAACTCAACTCCCACAGCTGAAATTTCAGACCACAGTCGAAATTCAGCAAATTCAGCACGCCTGATCGGTCACCGGACCGATCAGAACCCCTCTGGATCGGTCCCCAGACCGATCCAGCCTTGGACAGACTCGAGTTCTGATTTCCTTCTCCCGAAATTCAGAAACTCACAACAAATTCCAGAAAATTCCAAAAATCGTAAAATTTTGAGGATACATTCCTCATACCATATACTATCATGGAAAAATAATTTTAGATGAAAATAACTTCCATTTTCAAATCTTGATACAAAGTTCAAAAACTTTTGAAATAGTTCAAAGTTGAGCTCATCTTTGTATCATCTTGCTCAATGATGAATGCTATCACTAGAATGGCTTCATCAAGGTTTTTCAAATCAATTTCAAAATGATTTTAAACCTTTTAATTTAGGACCATAATCTTAGGGCTAAATGTACATGACTTGTACACAAGCTTTCCCTATGATCCTCTATTTCTTGAATTAGGCTCATCTAGGTACAAGAACTATGCACCTTGATCCTAATTCATGATCCTAATATCTCACACACATCTAAAGTGTATCAAACACATCCATGGCAATTTTAATGTGAGATATGGGTTTAGGTATCTTAGACTAAGGTCTCATACATTTTTAAACACAAATTTGATCTCAATATCAAAATGTGTTTTTCATCCTTAAATCAATTCAATTGATTATTAATGCAAGAGATGATGACATGGCATAAAATGGTATCATAAATGAAAACATGTGCCAATGTCATGATGTCATGGCATAAAGTTTGAAACTTAAATAAACATGACATAAAAACTAGCCTAAGCATTATCATGACATTTCAAATGATAATAAAACTAAACATGATGTCATGACATGTGAGGACAAACAATCATGGCAAGATTTAGCATAAATAAATATACCTAGATTACCTATCTAAGTATCCTTAACCCCTTAGCTAACTTAAAGTCTAAACCTAGATTGCTCAAAGTGCTTCAAGAAAATGGCCAAACCTAAGTTGGCATTCCTATTTTTCTTGATTAATTTATGCCACTTAACATTAAGTATATCCTCAAATATTGGCATATTTCATATTTCCTCAAGAATAGCACTTTTTTTTTTAATTAAGGCCTAGATCGTCTTAAATTCCTAAGAGAGTACCAAGACCCCAACTTGGTATTTCTCTAGATTTTCCTAACTTGTGCCAATAAAGATTAAAGTCGATATAAATTTTTTCAAATATGGCACAATTTACTCTTCAAGGAGTAAATGATAAATCCATTTCATTTTCAAGGATTCACAAAACCTTGAAAATGTTCCTTGAGTGTCAATTTCCTCAAAGTTGGGTTAACTACCCTTCTAATCGGAGTTGACACTCTCTAACCCATCTATGGGGTAGAGAAGATGCTCCTAGGAACCCAATACCTATTAGAGCTCATTGGGTTCACTAAATATTCACTAGGGATAACTTCCCTAGCAACCCTCCTAATGACCCTCTTAGGCTTTAAAGCCTTGGCCATTTGGGACTCATCAAGATCAACTCTAGGGGTGACTCCCCTTGTGACCTTGGTGTTGGTCTTCCTAGCCCTAGGTTTTGTTCCATAATCGAATGGAACATTATGATAAGTGGGCTTGACCACTTGAGACTTAGGTTTGTGACCCAAACCTTTCTTGTCCTTGGACATTGGTTTTTGACCCTTAAACCCTAGAGATGACTTCTCCAAGTTCTTAAGAGCCTTTTCCAAAGTATCAAGTCTTGACCTCAAGACTTGATTCTCCTTCTCTAATACCTCAATTTTTAATTTTTCATTTTTCTTTGAGGTATTCCTAGGCATATGTCTAGATGATTTGGGATTTCTATCTAGGTTTCCCTTAACCTTAGATGAGTTAATCCTAGGGTTGGCTTTCCTAGTGTTATCCTTATCTAGACTAACATCTTTGGCACCTAAGCACATATATTGGTTCCTAGAATTATCATGCTTATCATTCTTGACAATTGCAATAAAACTACTAGCATGAGTCTTATTATTATTGCAAGAGTGTGCCTTAAATGTTACCTTAGGGTTTGCCTTGTCTCCCCAGCGTTGTCTCTTGTCCTTGTGAGATTGCCTCCTGGACATTGACCCGTAATGTCCCCTTAGCCAGAAGCACACCACGTGCTCCTTGGCCTTGCGTGTTGGGACTCCGACTTCCTTGATCTTTGGCGCCGGTGGAGTCTTTCTAACCCTCTTTGAACACTTACTCTTGTAGTGCCCAAACTTCCTACACTCAAAACACATTATGTGTAATTTGCTTGAAATCACAGTGTTTGAGTTACCTAGGGTTGTGGATGTAGATGAGCTTTCTTCTTCATCCCTTCCGGAGGTAGATGCCTCTTCTTGCTCCGATCTTGAACAAGAGCTCTCCTCCTCTTCTTCTTTGGATGTTGAGTAGCCCTCAACTCCCAATTCGCTTCCTCCATGATGTGAGCTACTTGGCTCACTAGGCTCCTCTTCATGAAATTTTGCCAAATTGTTCCACAATTCCTTGGCGTTGTTGTACCTATCTATCTTGCACAAAACATTATTAGGTAAAGCAAATTCAATAATTTTTGTTACCTCGTCATTGATTTCGGATTGTCGGATTTGCTCTTTCGTACACTCTTTCTTCTTGATAGGTTTTCCTTCCTCATCCATCGGAGGGGAAAACCCTTCTTGTACACAAAACCAATTTAACATATTAGTCCTAAGAAAATACATCATCCTTACCTTCCAATATGTGAAGTTGTCGTGAGACTCGTAGAAGGGTTGAATCGTGACATCTTCTCCATAGAGATCCATCTCTAGCCCGTGCTCCCCCGGGTGTTGATCCGTCGAAGAGCGGCCTCGCTCTGATACCACTTGTTGGGATCGTTCGTACTCGGCTAGAGAGGGGGGGTGTGAATAGCCGCCCCAAATTCTCGCGTTCTTCCTACAGTTAGGGTTAGTCGCAGCGGAAATACAAGGAAGAAACTGAGGAGAAGAAAAACAAACCTCAAACAAACCGATGTAACGAGGTTCGAAGATGATACTCCTACTCCTCGGCGTGTCCGTAAGGTGGACGAGCCCTATCAATCCGTCGGTGGATGAGTCCCCGGAGAACCGGCTAATAAATGCTCCTTGTGGGTGGAGAAACCTCGCCACAATACTTGTAACAATAAGAAGGAGTACAAGGAAAGCAAGAAGCAAATACAAACACAATATGAATGCAACACTTGCTTGCCTTCTCTGTCGACCGGAGGCGATGAAGCAGCAACTTCACAACCCAAACGCAGCAGCTGATCGACGACTGGAAGCTCACGCGAAGCTTCGGAAGCGAGCTCAACAAAGCTCAGAACCTCAGAGTGTGTAAGCTGTCGGTTGTGAAGAAGAAGAAGGAAGAAAGAGGTACGCAGCAGCCTCCTTTTATAACCTACGAAGAAAGCGAAGAAACACGGAAGAAATTTCTGCGCGGCTGTGTCGCATCTTAGTGTCTGACTCGATGGACCGATCAGTTTATGTGGATCGTCCACACCGATCCATTTCTGCCTTCGCTTCGTTTGCCTCGATCGGTCCATGGACCGATCAGATCTCCTGATCGGTCTACGGACCGATCAGCCTTTCTCCCGACTTAGGCCTCGATCGTTGTCCGATCGGTCGCACCGATCGATAACTCTGCATGAGGCTATCGATGGTTACCGATCGGTCCGGTGACCGATCAGCTATCCAGTTGATCATTGATCGGTCCCTGCATCGATCCAAACTCCACCTCTAAACTCGTGCTCTACACCAACATCCGTCAACCTTGACTGTTGGTTCATCATTCCTAGCATCCGTCACTCCCTTGACCGCTAGAATTCTCCACCAAGTGTTCGGTCAATCCTTTGACCCACTTGGGCTTTCTCTTCGTGCCAAGCATCCGATCACCCTTGATCTACTTGACTTCCCAACACCGGATGTCCGATCACCCTTGATCCATCCGGATTTTCCTGCCCGGCTTCACTCACCGTGACTTTCACCTACCTTCACTTACTAGGTTTTACCGGCTTCACTCACCGGATTTCCAATCGCCTCGGCTTCACTCACCAGACTTCCAAACCGCCTGCCCACTCACACGATTTTCAATGCCCGGCTTCACTCACCGTGACTTCTCCGACCGCGACTTCACTCACGTGACTTTTCCCGTGCCAAACTCCTGCTTGGACTTTTCGTGCCAAGTCTCCATACTTGACTTTTCCCGTGCCAAGCTACGCTTGGACTTTTCCCCGTGCCAAGTTTCCGTACTTGGACTTTTCCAGTGCCAAGTCTCCATACTTGGACTTTTCGCGTGCCAAGCTCCCTGCTTGGACTTTTCCCGAATCAGGTCAACTAGGTCAACATTGACCTAAGGTTGCACCTACAATCTCCCAAACACCTATTCTTGTCAAACATCAAGAATACAACTCACTTCTCGTCAAACATCGTCAAACATCAAAACACAACTCGAGTCAGGTCAACTCGAGTCAGGTCAACCAGGTTAACCTTGACCTAAGGTTGCACCAACATCTTAGACTTCTTACAAGTCTTAGTCACGTTTGGTGTTGCAAAAATACTTCTAGGGATAACTTCCCTTGTATTTTTGACTTGACCATTTGACCTAGGGTTGGTTCCATAATTATATGGAACCATATGGTAAGAGAGCATATCCTTTTGATTTTAGGTTTGTATCCCAAACCCCTATGACCCTTGGATGACCCTTGTTGTGCTAAACTTAGGTTTTGCTCATTTTGCCCTTTTTAGATATTTTCCATCCTTCTTAGGGTCTTTTCTAATTTATCAAGTCTTGACCTCAAGACTTGATTTTCTCTCATTAAATCCTTAGTTTTTGATTTTTCATTTAATCCTTGAGCAATTTTATTTTTAGGATTATAACTATGGTCCTTAGTGTTATTGCCTAAACTTTTACCTACCTTCCTAACCCTAGGTGTGGTAGTCTTAGCATGGAGAGCCATATGTTTTTCTTTAATGCTATCATGCTCCCTATTTTTATGGTAAATAGCATTAAAATGATAAAAATTTGAATTAGCATGCTTTTTACCATTATTTAAAGGGGTAGGCTCAATAAATGATACCTTGCATTTTACCTTGGAGGCTTCCCCTTGACTCATGCTTCCTCCTTGAGCCTTGACCGCTTTCTTCCCCTTGGGACATTGACTCCGGTAGTGTCCCCTTTGATTGCAGGAGAAGCACACAATATGCTTCTTGCTCTTCTTTGTTCTGGGAGCGGTCTCCTTGGGCTTCTCCTTGCCCTTTGGTGCCACCTGACCCTTTTTCTTGACCAATTTAGGGCACTTGCTCTTGTAGTGTCCATGTTCCCTACACTCAAAACATATAATGTGATTTTTATTTTTAATTGAAATATTTATACCTTCACATGTAAGGATGACACTTACTCCTCCATTTGATGTTTCTTGATTTTTGGAGGAAGCAACATATTCTTCTCTATTTGACCCAGATGTAGAGGCTTCCTCTTGATCCGATAATTATGCTTCTCCAATAGATTTGACTCGACTTGTGGAGGTAGAGACTTCTTCATCCTCTTCTTCTCTTGACCCGGATGTGGAGACTTCTTTTTCTTCTTGATCCGGTGTCAACGAAAATTGCTCCCCCTCAATCCTAGAGGTGGAGGCTTCATCATCTTCATCTTGTACATGGAACAAAGAGTATGCTCTCTCTTTGCTCTTTTCATTGCATTCCTTTGAAGATGAGACTGCTTCTTTGGAAGTTGAGCATCTCTCAACTTCGGAATTCTCCTCCTCTTGGTCTTGCTCCAATGAGTCACCCTCTTTGGATTCTCCTTGAATCGGTACAGTGGAGGGGATCTCATGAATCTTTGCCAACTTGCTCCAAAGCTCCTTGGCATCCTTGAATTTTCCAACTTGAGCCAAAATATTGCTTGGCAACAGATTGACCAAAAGCTTGGTCACTTTATCATTTGCCTCGCTCCTTTGAATTTGCTCTTGACTCCATTTTCTTTTCTTGAGAAGCTTGCCCTTGGAGTTTGTTGGAGCTTCGAAGCCTTCTATGAGAGCAAACCATTGCTCTATCTCCACCATTAAGAAATTCTCGATCCTTGATCTCTAAAGATCGAAGCTCATCATAGTGAATGGTGGAGGCACCCTCGTGTCGAATCCAAGGCCGTCTTGAAATTTCATGTTGAAGTTGAGCCTTTTGATGAAGTCTTCGACTTGTAGAATTGCTCCAACTTCTTCACCCTCTAGCCTTTTGCCCCTTCCGGCGATGATTCTAGTGAAGAGCAACCTGGCTCTGATACCACTTGTTGGGATCAAAATGTAGCTAGAGGAGAGGGGGTGAATAGCTCGTCGCGATCTCGTGCTCGTCGTTGCCTGCTTCTTGCGATGAAATGCAGCGGAAAATACAAAGAAACAACCACACAACGCTAACTCATAGATTTACTTGGTATCCACCTCAAGAAGAGGTGACTAGTCCAAGGATCCACACACTCACGCACCCTCCACTAATAAAACACTCCTTTACGGTAACTACCGAAGGCGGAGAAGCCCTACAAGCTCACAGTACAAGAAGAAAGGGAAGGGAGATACAATACAAGCAAAAGCTTACAAGATATGCCCAAGGAACCCTAATCCTAGCTTCTTCTTTGCCTCTTGACTTGGACGTGCACCAGCACAAGCCTCCAAGAACCTTCAAGATCTGGCGCAGAGAGCAGGAGAGGATCACAGTGTCGCGTGGAGAAGAATCGAGGAAGTACTTCTGTGGGAAACACTCACCAACAGCTATATCCTGCGCCAACGGTCAAATCTCAATCGATTGGATTGCTCCCAATCGATTGGGGAGAATTTAGATCGATCGACCGATTGATCCAGAGTGTCTCTGTGCTCCTGGGAATTGCCTGGATCGATCGGCTGATCGATCCAGGGCTTATCGCGTAAAATCGCAGCTCCCAATCGATCGCCCGATCGATTGGAGGCTCCCAATCGATCGACTGATCGATTGGGAGGCTTTCTGTTCACGCGACACTTCTCCCCAATCAATCCACTGATCGATTGGGAGGAGGCTTGTCGTGGGGACTCACCCAATCGATCAGCCGATCGATTTGGCATGAGCCAATCGATCAGCCGATCGATTTGGCATGAGCCAATCGATCAGCCGATCGATTGGGCATGAGCCAATCGATCGACTGATCAATTCAGCTCCTATTTTTGCCCAAAAATAAGTCCAAAGTCCCATACACCAACATCCGATCAATCATGACCTATTGGTTCATCATGCCTAGCATCCGATCACCCTTGACCTGCTAAGACTTCCTCACCAAGTATCCGGTCAATCCCTTTGACCCACTTAGACTTCCACCAGATGTCCGGTCAACCTTAACCCATCTGAATTTCCTGTGCCTGGCTTCACTCACCAGGACTTCCTTTCTGCCTAGCTTCACTCACTAGGTCTTTCACCTGGATTCACTCACCAGGATTTCCCATACTGCCTAGCTTCATTCACTAGGTCTTTCACCTGGCTTCACTCACCAGGACTTCCTTTCTGCCTAGCTTCACTCACTAGGACTTTTCATTTGCCTGGCTTCACTCACCAGGACTTTCCTTCTACCTAGCTTCACTAACTAGGACTTTCCATCTGCCTGACTTCACTCACCAGGACTTCTCATCTTCACCACAGACTCTACTTCCGCTCAGACTTTCTTCTAGCTTTCTCACTAGAACTTTCCTTCCTTTCATCACCCTCTAGCTTCACCAACCTTCATCGGGCTTCACCCACTAGAACTCTTCCTCGCGCCAGATTCACACTCACTTGAACTTCATCACGGCCACTCACGGGACTTTCCTTCTCCTTAACTTCCTCACACTAGGACTTTCACTGCCTCATCATTAGATTCACCAAGTATCAACATAACCTACTTGACTCTCCTTCACAATCTCCCCACATGAACAATTGCACCTGCAATCTCCATGTCTTGTCTCCATGTATTGTCAAACATCGAACCAAACCAAGACTCGAGCTTGACCAATTCAAGCTCAAGTCACCCAGTCCAACCTCACAGGATAGACCAGTTTTTACATGATGTCCTGTATGCTCCTGAGATTCGACAGAATCTGGTTTCCATCATTTGTCTTTTTGATTTAGGTTACAATGTAAATTTTTATAGCCATTGTGTGGAAGTTCGAATTAACTCTGTGTTAATTGGATATAGTTATGTAATAAATGGTTTTATAGTTCTTGATGTAGAACCAAATAATAATGATGGTTATTTTTCAAACATTGCTCTTACTAGTAATGCTGATGTTAATGATGAAATTTGGCATGCTAGGCTAGGACATATAGGACAAGAACGAATGAATAGATTAGCTAAGGAGGGTATTTTAGGCACTCATGATAAGATTAACTTGTTTATATGTGAGCATTATTTTGCTAGAAAGACGACTAGGAAACAATTTGGTAAGGCTATTAGGGCTGAATCACCATTGTAATTAATTCATTCGAATATTTGTGGTCCAATGAATATGAAGGCTAGAAATGGGAGTTCTTATTTCATTACATTTATTGATGACTTCACATGTTTTGGTCATGCGTATTTGATTTCTCATAAATTTGAAGCATTGGATTGCTTTATTCGTTACTTGAACGAAGTTGAGAATCAATTGGAACGTAAGGTTAAAACCTTGCGCACTGACCGTGGAGGTGAATATTTGTCTGAATATTTGTTTAATGAGAAAGGGATTATTAGACAGTTAACTATCCCTGTAACTCCACAGCAAAATGAGGTTGCTGAAAGAAGAAATAGGACTCTTCTTAAAATGGTTAGGTATATGGTGGTGCAGGCTAATTTGCCAATCTCCTATTGGGAAGATGCATTAATAGTTGCAGCCTATATACTTAACAAAGTATCTTCAAAGTCAGATCCATCTACCCCACATGAACGTTGGACAGGCAAAAAGCCGGATTTGAGTAATCTGAGACCTTGGGGGTCAGCTGCCTATGTTCATGATAAGACTCATGAATATAGAAAATTATGACACAGAGGTAAGAGGTGTATCTTTATAAGGTATTATGAGACTTCCAAGTGTTATGTTTTTATTGGTGAGCAACAACATGGAACCATCTCTGAAATAGAGTCAAGAGATGCTACTTTTCTTGAAATTGAGTTCTCAACACGAGGTGAAGTTGATAAGACAATTCCTCTATATGAGATAGAGGAGGAGGATAATGTTCCTTTATCAACAGATCAAGAGATGCCTGAATCTAGTCAACCCAGTGGGAGTAATTTACCACTGAATGAGTCAGTTTCTCAACAGTCTAACCTTCGAAGAAGTAGTCGTCAGATTATTCCTCGGAGAAGGTTTGATATTGAGAATGAGACATTGATGGTTCTCTCAGTTGATGATGAGGAACCTCAAACAGTTGAGGAAGCTTTGAGATGCTCAGTTAGAAAAGAATGAAAAGTTGCAATGGATGAAGAAATGGAGTCACTGAGAAAGAATCAAGTTTGGGATTTAGTCGATCTTCCTCCAGGCCGAAGGGCTATTGGGAATAAGTGGATTCTCAAAATCAAGACGAAAGCAGATGGATCGATTAATCGATACAAAGCTCGATTAGTTGTAAAAGGATATATCCAAATGGAGGGTATTGACTTTTAAGAGACATTCTCTCCAGTTGTGAAGTTTGTGTCAATACGTGTCATCCTAGCTATAGTAGCACAATATGACATGGAATTACATCAAATGGATGTAAAAATGACTTTCCTTAATGGTAATCTTGATGAAGAAATCTATATGGTACAACCAAAAGGTTATGTTGCTGAAGGCCAAGAAAAAAGAGTATGTAGACTTAGGAAGTCTATATATGGGCTAAAGCAAGCGTCAAGACAATAGAACATAAGATTCAATGAAGTCATTTTGTCTTATGGTTTCGAAATGATCAATGAGGATCATTGTTTACCTAAGAAAAGAAAAAAAAAATTTGTCATTTTATCATTATATGTTGATGATATGCTAATAGCTGGAAGCGACATAAAGTGTATGATAGAAGTCAAAAGTTGGCTTTTATCACAATTTGGCATAATAGATATGGGAGAAATAGAGTACATCTTAGGAGTGAAGATCGTTAGAGACTGATCAAAAAGGCTTTTGGGTTTGTCTCAAGAAGCTTATATCACTAAGATGCTACAATACTTCAATATGTCAGATTCCAACATTGAACAAATATCTATAACGAAAGGTACTATTTTGAGCAAAAGTATATATCCCAAGACTCCTGAGGAAATAGCCGAAATGAAGAAGAAGTCATATGCCAGTGCTATTGGTAGTTTGATGTACACTATGTTGTGTACTCGCCCTGATATAAACTATGCTGTTGGCTTAGTTAGTCATTTCCAGTCAAACCCAGGATCGAGATACTGGAAAGTGGTGAAGAGGATATTCAGATATCTCAAAGGAACAGCGGATTATTGCCTCTACTTCCAAGGATCAGATGTGAGCCTAAGTAGCTACACAGATGTAGATTAGCCAGGGGACCTTGATGACAAAAAATCCACATCTGACTATGCCTTCATAAATAGTGGCGCCAACTCATGGAACAGCAAGAAGCAGGCTTATGTAGCCTTGTCGAAAATGGAAGCTGAGTATGTGGCTTGTGCAGCAGTTGTGCATGAGGTTGTCTGGCTAAGAAGGTTCCTGAAGCATCTGAAGATCGCTGATGACAATGGGAGTCCTGTTACAATGTATTGTGACGGTTAAGCTGCAATAGCTTTTTCCAAGGATCCCAAATATCACATCAAAGACAAGCATATAGAAATTAAGTATAATTTTATAAGGGATATTGTTGACAAGAAAAAGGTGATTCTTGAGTACATCCCTACACGAAATATGCTTGCTGATCCTTTTACTAAGCCATTGACTAAAGAGTTATTTCATGGACATGTGAAGTCTTTGGGACTTCGAAGAATGTAACTAATTGTAAAGATATTTTGATAAATGAAAAATATCATGATCTATTCGGTGTATATGTCTTTGTTACATTCGAATAAAAGTCTCGATAAACATGTTGGCAGATTGAGATTGGTCCACTCACATGGACAATTATCTCTATTTGTTAAGTACAAATAGAGGTAAGACTATTGCTTATAGGACAACTTATGTAGCTGTGAATAGAGACATACCCATAAGTTAAGGTCGCCATGATAAGTGTGTCAAGATAAGATCATTTGTGTAATGATTGGAGTAAATGCACCCATCATTTACTGAATCTTCTTAAAGCCAGATTGGAATTCATATGTTGAATTCAGGATTAGATATTAGGTATGTCTAGATCGAAATCTGTACGATGTTAAACTTTGGAAAAAATATGCGCTCTTTTTAGTAAAGAGAATAACATCATAGCATGTGATTCATACCACATGTGCTATGACGACAAGAAGGGTAGTAGGAGAATAGATCCCTGCTTCTCTACTATGTGAGACCCTTGAGATTATAAGTTAATCTCAATCTTACCCTAAGTGACTATTTAGCTATCTACTTGAAGTTCTGATCAGTGTCTGCTACTTTAGTATGTTTCCTATTAGCTATGGATGATTCGGTCTATGGAACATAACTAAGAAAGCGACTGATTAGAATGAATAGATTCTAGCTAAAAAGGAAGATTAAGATTGATTTACATCTGTGGCATTTATTCACTGGTACCAGTTACATTTTTAGTTCAGCACATAAAATGTAATTGTGAATAATTTGTTTGATTGGAGATGTTGAATATGTTCTTGACATATAGTCAATATGAAGGATTAGAGATGTTCATAATGATGTAAATAATTTAATCTGAGGTAAAGGCAAGTCATTTATGTCTCTGATTCGTTTTATGGATATTTATGTCTCTGATTCGTTCTATGAAACAGCTAAGTAAGGTGTGACAATCTTCTTAGCAGTTGAATTCTCAATGTGCTTGTTGTCGCACGAACCATTTTCCTTAATGTATGGAATGAATGTTCTTACTTAGTCTTTGTGACTAATTAATTTTACTCTGTCTTCGTGACTTGATCCTCATAAAGTCTACGTGACTTATTTGGTCTTTGTGATTAATTTTGCTCTGGTCTTCATGACATAATCACCTTGAAGTCTATGTGACTGATAGAGGTGAGCAGTCAACCCGCCAAACCGACCAACCCGCTTATACCGACTCGAACCGAACCGAAAAAGAAAAATCCGCCGGATATAGGGCCGGATGTAGGGTTCTGATATTACATTATCCGATCTAGTAGGGTCGGATAGTTTTTTATCCCAATAACCGAACCAACTCGATCCGCGATCACCCCTACTTGTAGTAACTACTGTCGATAAGTTGCTACATGTTTTAGTAGTTACTGCTGATAAGCAATTACACATTGTAGCAGCTACTGGTGATTAGCTGCTACAACATGTAATAAATAATGTCTATTATCATTTTAAAATATTTTATTTTTTTATTGTTTTATATTTATATTTTATATTTCATTAGATATAGGGTCGGATATCCAAATAACTAACAACCCGTCAGATATCTGATACATAATAACCGCTGGATATAGGACCAGATATAGGTCTTGATATTGTATTATTTGATCTAGTAGGGTCGGATAGTTTTTTATCCTAATAACCGAACCAACCCGATCGCGATCACCCCTAGTGACTGACATGGTCTATGTGACCTTATGGATTGACTTGGATGAGTGGGAGATGTTGGGTGTTACAGGAGATGAAGGGGTTCATCTCTCTCGTTGCTGCAAACGCCTCTTTGCTGCAAATGCCAAGGAGATGAAGGGGCCTCCTTTCCCCTTCGTCTTCCTCAACCTTCCTATAGAAGGAGCGTCCAAGCATGAAATCAAAAGACGCAGCAGAAGGTGATGCGAAGGTGATCAAAGAGGAGCAAGCGAAACTGTGAGGTGATTTGGTCGAGCAAAGGAGAACGTCCAGAGGATGGGATTTGGCTCGTGAACCTTGAAACACTTTCCGATTACTCGTGATCGTGTTTCCGACAACAACGACGTCCAGCGGTTCTTCTGCGATTTCTTCGGGAGATCACAGTGAGTGGTTACTGCTTTGTTTTGTTTCTGTTTCATACTCTGAAAAATACAACAGTCATTACATCAAAAAGGGAGAGATTGTTAGTGCAACTGGTACCAATGATCAAACCTGAATTTTGATGAATGCCAAGTGGATTAAAGTTAGACATGTTTATGATCTAACCTTATTACCGAGTGTGTATGGTTGACTAACTTGATGGATCAAGAGGACCTGACACAAGGCAAGAAGTCCAAATGTGGGATTCTAGTAGAAGGTCGGGATGTTCTATTCCCAATGGGAGAAAGCCCGGATGTGCGATTCCAACAAGAGATCGGGATGTTCGATTCCCGATTAGTGAAGTCCAGATGTAGGATTTTGGCAGGAAGACCTAGTGGGTCAGATTGGATGTCAAAAAAGGTAACTTGATACTTGGTAAGTAGAGGTAAGTCACTAGAAGAGAGTGGTTTGGTGAGGACGTGCCCCGGTTGAGGGGACAGTAGGCGTCTGTCCAATTTCCATTTTAAAAACCTAAATTGAGACCCTAATTAGATCTTGGTCTGGAGGATAGGGTCTATCATAAATTAATCATATTATTATTGTGCTACTTATTTTACAGGTTAAATATTTTTGTGTTGGACTAACACAATTTATAGGACAAAGGAAGCACAAAAGACCTTGGGTGAACAGTACTCGAGGTGTCTTCCAAGAGACGGAAGGTGCCTTCGAGTGCTTGGAAGGCACCCTTGGTCGGATAAGGCAAAGAAGTCGTCGACAATAAGAAGTTGATTTTTAAGGGATAGAAGTTGGCATTGAAGGCGCCTTCAATGCTATGGAAGGCGCCTTCCATCCCTTATAAAAGAGGCATTCGACCAAGGCTTTCAACATAACTCTTCTACAAGCTTCTACTCATCCGTTTGATGTTCCGACTGCTCCGGCTTTCTACTGCTGCTCTACTACGGCTCTAATACACTTGACTACTACTAAGTTGTCGTCAAACACCGAGCTCGAGCCAACTATCTACAAAGAGTGTTGGGTAACGAAGTTTTATTTCTGTACTTAAATTTGCATAAAGGAAAGTGTAGCTTGTTACACTTTTCCTATTCTTTCTTTTATACTTGATCCCCTCTTGTGGTGGTTCTGGAAGAGGTTATTAGTGGATTATCCATCGATAGGTTTGCGGGACCTGGGTCTTGGAGTAGGAGTTGCCGAAGACTCCAAATCAAGTAAAATCGAACCGAACGTGGGTTTTTCTTTTTCTTATTTTCTCGTTATTCCGCTGCATTCATATTTAGTTTTAAAAAGAAAAAGAAATTTTTTTTTAAAACCACACGTGCGTCTCAATCCAACATAAAGGAGGGGTGTTCTCCGTTGGTGAGATAAACGAAATCACATTATTACTCTAAATTACGTTTCTCAATTGTGCTTAGTCATCTATTGTTCTTATTTCCGCTCAGCTAGCATACTGACTCGAGCGACAGACCGCTTATGTCAGGGACCTCTCCCCTGATTTTTGGCGCTGACGTCCTATCTGTTCTCTTTAGTGTGTGGAGAGAGGAGATAATAGTCAACAATACAGCTACCTACCCAACGCATCATCTTTCCAGTTTTCATGTAGAATCATAGTTGAACATAGATACACTTATTGCACAGGCAGTCGCTTGAGCTTCATCCAGGATGACAAATATAGTAGCCGATATCATCTGTGAAGCTGAAGATTAACATTGACGGTAAGGTCGGAGATAAACTTCAGTTGTTAGGGCTGAGGAATCGAAGAAGATGAGATAAATCACACTTTCGTTTTGTATTTTCTGCTTCCATTCTTGTTTTCCTTTCCCTTTTCAAAATATTAATTTGGAAGGGATGGAAGGTTGTCCTTCATCAGGTTCCTTTTTCACTGAAGAATGGGAATAGAATCCAATTCCAGTTTTGATCCTCTGAGCTAGTAAACAGAGCATGAAATACTGCTTCAGTATGAATATGACGATGTGGCCTCACTCTATCTTCAATTGCACATTATAAATATCAACGACTAGCGGTGGTGGGTCATTTTATCATTCTACCTTATTGCTACGATATTGAATGCGGCTCGTGTTCGTTGTCAAAGTAGATAGATATAGCACTTTCTCTCATTTGTCGTTTGCAAATGCTAAAATATTTAATAAAACTTCTAAACTACCAATATTTTAATTGAGAGTTGATCGTCCAATAAAATCTAATTTTAAATGACCACTGTGTGTATCATTGTAAAATAAAAACTCTCTAATGCCCTTTTTCATTCATTCATTCATTCTATCTATCTAGTCAAACCAACAAATTTATTTAATTTATTAATTAAACTTCAAATTGTAATACGAGAGTCTGAATAAATAGGTTTTTTGAGTTTTAGGAGTACATTAGTGCCCTCAATTATTGCAGTTTGATCTATTTCATCTAAATAAATATTTGCATATCCCAATATTCAGAATATGAATGCAGAATAAATTTCTAAAGAGTCATGAGATTATATTGATGATTTCAAATTTACATTTGAGTTATGAGATATATCTAAATGGTTTTAAACTACTCAAATTGTAAGTGCGAAATAAACTTATGAAGATATAATAACTATTTCACCTCAATAGCACTCTCAAACTTGCATTTCGATTAGTATTTTTCATTTAAATGAGATGGTCAACCTACAATAATCAAAATAAAAATGTGATGGCATGAATGAGTTCTTGGAGTTACTAGAGCATAACGGTGATACCAAACTTGCATTTTGACTATGAATATTTATTAAGATGACATGACCATTTCACTTCCATGGATCTTCAAGAATTAAAATGAAAGTGTGAAATCAACAACCCAAATACTGAAAACTCGTATTTGAATTTTGACTCGTGTTGAGCCATTAAAGTGGAACAGTCATTTCAATTTCAATACTCTATTACGTTCAAAATAATTTTACTATAAGTAAATGTCAACAAATGCAAGTTTGACACCGTCAATGTAATCTTATGGCTCCAAGAAATTAAACTCATTCATATATCCTCGTATTTGAATATGTATTTATATGAAGTCCGTTGAGGTGAAATGATCACCTCACCTTAATGGAAAGCATGTCAAAATGTAAGAAAAAAGTGTGAGAAAATCACATCAGCCAGCGCCCTTCACCCTCGACTACTATGTTCAACCGATTGGATAGCAGCGCATGTAGCAACGACAAGCAACGTCGACGACGGGCAAGACTGAGCAATGTCAAAGATTTATCTCAAGCGGAAAATTTACAAACGTGGTTGTCTGAAAGAGAAGGGAGGACGAAGCGAGACATCGTGCCCGACCAGTAGTGGCGAAGGACTACAGTGCCAGCTTCGAGTTGTTGGTCGCGTCTTCTAGAAGTGTGGAAGCAAATCTGCCCGATCCTCGGGCTGACAAACACTCCGGTTAATTAATAAAGGAACTAGAAGAGACGGCGAGTCTGGTAGAGCTAAAACGAGATCGATCGTTGCAGAGTGTCGCACCTCCCTGTGAACCAAAGCGCTCAGCCTTTAAATTATATTCTGCCGGAGATTTGGCTTTATGTGTTAATATTAATCTAGTATCAATTATGAGATGATGGGCAATGATACTTTTTATATTATATTTTACTTATTAATTAAAGATAAAATTGATTATTATATTTACTTTAGTTCAGTACCGAATAAATAAATATAATAATATCATAGAGTAGAATATTCTATTTTACAACATATCAATTGGTTAAATTGATAGCGAAATTTTATAGATATATATATAATTCTACTCTTAACTATTCTTAGTCAAGCATTAATATACAAGGATAATATTAATACATTGGAACTAGCATATAAGTCAACGGATGACTTAATCTCACAAGTCATGGACGTGAGATGTCAAGTTGACTCATGAGTATATATTAGAGAATATGTACTGGATGACCTGTCATGAGAATGTTTCATGAATCATTATATGATTGTCATAATTATTCTCATAGTGACTATTAGTATGAATAGTCCTTAAACTTGAAGTCACTAGGGTTCCCTACATAGGAGTTGTATATTTTAGTATCGACAAACGTCACCTTCGACAGGATGAACCATAAAGTCGATCATTAGATATACAATAAGTTATGCGAAGGGATGTGAATGATGTAAATAGGATCTATCCCTTCCATATAACGGAAGCAATATCTGTGGGCTCCTTGATTAATTAGTAAGACATAAGAATACATGGTCATGTTCAAATGAGTCAATATGGAATATTGAGCTTATTTGATTGAGTGTGTCTACTTAGATATCAAAAAACACAGAAATTAATAAAAGGATGACACGGTCTATGTCTCATTGATCAATTTATATATCAAGGATAGAAGGATTGAGTCATACAAGATCATAGACATGGAAAGATTAGGTCGGATCTCGACATTCTCGTCACTTGGGTAGTAATAATGCCTTGCTAGATACCACCCATTATTTATGTATCTAAAATAGTTTTAGAGACATTGTCAGCGTTAAGAGAACATATTGGATCACACACAAAGAACAAGTTGATTTGGAGATAGGTTCATATGATGGATTATTGGATTAAGTCTAATTCAAATTGGACTCATTGAGTTAGACTCAATTGAATCCAATCATTGGATTGAGTCCAATTCGAATTAGACTCATTGAGTCAATTCAGATTGATGATTAATGAGTTAGACTCATTGAGTGATTTGATGAATTTGAATTCATGAAGGAAGAGGAGTGTTCAATTTAGAATTGATCATGCATTGGATAAAGAGTAGTCAATTTTGAATTGCTCATGCATTAAATGCATTGGATGAAGACAAATATTAATGTCAATTACGGCAATTGACATTAAGACAATTTTATAAATGAGTACAAAAAGGTTTTGATCCATTTTCATGATTAGATAGTATGTTCTTGCTCTTCTTCTTCCTACTTCCACTCTTGGCCAAAACTTCCAAAGAGGTTGTTAGCACAACCTTTAGTTGATTTTCTTCTCCACTTCGTGAGTTCATGAGACGGACGGAAGACTTGTTCATGTGGATACCAAAAGAGGCACAAACACGTGATCGTGCTGAGATCCTAGCTGTCGGGAGTTCGTGTTCACGCACCAAAGGTATAACTCCCTTCATGAAACTTAGTATATGATTTTCCTTTGCATGAATCTTCTTAAAAAGAACTAGCTATTTTCCGCTGTGATTTCTACGTATTTAGTTCTCAAGTTCCCTACACTACGGTGGTGTAGACGTTAATTGGCTGATTTTATTGGATCGAGCTACACGTGAGAAAGGAGGGTGAATCACGTGGTTTTGAAAAATAAATCTTTTTCATTTTTAAAACAACCCGCGTAGTAGAAAAACACAGAAATTAAATAGAGTAACTAAGAAAACGGAAACAAACACGGACAATTTTACTTGGTTCGGAGTCTTCGGTGACTCCTACTCCAAGACCAGGTCCTGCAGACCTATCGATGGGTAATCCACTGAAATACCTCTTCCTGTATCTCCAGAAGAGATAATCGAGTACAAAGAAATTCAGAACAGGTGCAACACACTGCACTTGTCCTTTTGCAGTAATCAAGTACACAAATGAAAGATTACCAAACACTCTTTTCGAAGATGGTCAACTTGAACTCGGTATTTGGGCGGCTTCTTAGCAGTAGACAAGTGTAACGACATCGTAACAGAGTTGTAGTAGGAAGCCAGAGTGTTCGGAAGTCCAATCGGAAGCGCAGATGTTCGTATGAGTTCTATCATGGTTTGGGCGAGCACTCCCTTTATTGAGCATGGAAGGCACCTTCAAAGGCCTTGATGGCACCTCTAATATGGCAAGTTTGATCTCGAACAGCAGTCCATATCTTTGACGAAATCTAAACTTTATCCGGTGGAAGACATCCTTCATGCACTAAAAGTGCATTCTATGAACAGTGCCAAGGCGCTATTAGTGTTTGAAGGCGCCTTCTATGAAAGCGCCTTCCATCCCTTGGAATGCGCCTCAAGTACTATTCGCCTGAGGCTTTTTGTGCTCTTCTTATCCTGTAAAGCATGTTAGTCCAATAAACCAAATAATAACCTGCAAGAAACGTGTTAGCATAATATTACTGAGTAGTAATTAGACCCTGTCTCCTCGAAACCCAAATCTAGTCAAGGTTTCAGTTTAGGGATCCAAAATGGACCTAAACTTGACAGACGAGTTTGATAGAGCTAAAATCGTGGGTTATTATCTCTAATTGGTGGGTTTAATTGAAAGTAGTACGTATGAGTACAAATTGAATCCAATAATGTGATCTAACTTAGTTTTTTTTGGATTTCGGTTGTTGGATATATATTTTATATGTGTAGAACCTATAGTCCCGTATTTATTATCATCTATGAGCTGATAATAGATGTTCACTATATATGGATTGACCCCAAGAGTTTAGAGCATCATCTTGACACAACTCATGATTCTCATTAGACCTAGAATTTTTCGACGTCGTCAAATTTCTTGGAAAACCTTTCTTTTGTTTCAGTTATTTTTTTTTCTTCCTTAGGGTTTAATTCTGGATGATGCAAAAAAAAAAAAAAAACAAGGATGATTAATTGTTGTATTTCTTATATGCAAATTCCGAAGCAAAAGGCGAGAATGATTAATTGTTATATTTCTTATATGTAAATTCTTACTATTCTTAGGATCTATGCGATTTAGGTTTTATAAGTTCTATCAAAACCAGATTGATCGTTGTAGAGTGTCAACTTTCAGGGCACCTACCTTATGAACCAAAGCGCTCAGCCTTTATGTAATCTGGCAGGGAGATGTGGCCTCCGGTGGTGTAGACTTTAACTAGTTGGTTTTGTATAGCAGAAAATCTAGGCAAAGATATGCAACAATGCATTAGTATGCTCTTTGAATATCTAGCTTGGCATGGTGCCAAGCTTGGGTACGGTGTGTTTGGATTCAACTAAACAAAATCATTTTCAACCCATATAAAAGGAAAGGATGAGACCATCTTCATTTGACTTGTATGACCTCTTTTCTGTAAACTATGGACTGAACGACTGGGTTTCAAAAAGAAGTTGAGGCTTTTTTTGTAATCAAGATAATCTCAGAGATATGATTTTCTATCATATTGCTATAAGCTTTTCTGTATTCACACAACAGTTTCTATATTTCCTTTTAAAAGCTCTACTATCGTGCTGTAACTTATGCTGAACAGTTGGGTATGTGAACTGTTTTACTTGCAACATCTTCAGTTTGCTACTGTTATTACTCATTCATTTTGCAACTAAATTTTATGAGCAGTAGTAACTGTGCAATTTTTTGTCACCTTCGTCCAAAGCTATGCATTGGCCATTTAGCTTTTTAGATTATAGTAAACCACCTTACTAACCTCTCATGGTAAGTTTCTTCTCCCTATATATTGGCATGAGTCTCTCCTACCTACAATCTTTTTTTCTAAACAATAGGATTTCATACTTAGATCGTTAAGAAACATTCACTTCAAGAAGTCAGGAAGACGACAAGACTCACTTTATAAATCAATTAACTTAGGACACATGCTTGATAAGTTGGTCATTGAAGGGACGGACTGTAAAATATTTTCATTAGTTATAAGTTAAATTGGGAAGTGTTTATAGTAGACGGTCGAAGTCCAATATTCATTATATTATTTGAAAAAAAAATCTTAATAAATATATTGTTGAATATTTTGAAAAAAAAAAATCTTAATAAATATATTGTAATTAGAAATTGAGCCGTAAATATTTGATTGACAATTTAACGCTCATTCACTACACTGTAGTCCTGAAATAATTACGCTCGCTTTCCGACCATATCATTATTGCTCAATGAATGTTACTGAACTCATTAACATGTCTCGTAAGCAGATAGTTTCTGATTTGAAATCCTCACATTTAAGAGTGAAACTGACCGTGTAAGGCCGCTGGATGGTGGATTCACCTTTGCTACCATAATTTCTGATTTGAAATGAAATAACATCACACGGGGACTTTTAGAGTCTGGGTGTAAGCACTTGAACGAGAATTCCAATACTTGGAAGGATGGCAGACCTCAAAATCTTCCTGAA